>NW_009602165.1:46128-46543 GCF_000690535.1 Cariama cristata
AAGTCTGGCAAGAGATTTGAAAACAAGGCAAATAAAAATAAGCGCTACTCTTGGTAAAGCTGTCTATTAAAATTTCAATTTACCAACTTTACTCCTTCATTAGGGCTAATAGATGAAACCATCTCAGTCTTTTTTTTTTGCTCCCCTGTTTGGTGCGTTTGTAGGCTTTATTTTTTATTAGATACCCCCATTGCAGCACTAAAACCTGAATTTTTCCCCATGTGGAGCTCCCTTTGTGTTAAGGGTGAGACCGTGGCCCGTCGACGTCAGTGGCTGACTTACCCTTGATCTCAGTAAAGCTGGGATTTCACCACGTCGACGTCAATGGCTGACTTACCCTTGATCTCAATAAAGCTGGGATTTCACCCAAAACAGCATTCTATATTCTCTGGATTTTGCAAGCAGGAACTCATAT
>NW_009602166.1:0-4267 GCF_000690535.1 Cariama cristata
ATTACTAAAGAGATGTTTTTGAGAAATAATCTGAAAGTCAACATAATAGAGAGGAAGATATTAGGCAGGAGTGTGTTCCTGTGTCTGGGTGAAGTGACCTTCTGTATAGCCTCCTTATTATCTTTTTGGTAAGAGATAAGTGCCTCAGTAGTCCACACTACATTGCCAATGTGTATCTTAAGTTTCTTTCTGAAAAGATCTGAAAAATAAGTAATCTAGAGAAAACCTTAAAAAAGTATTATTTTGGACATCTATATGCACTTGGTTAACCCTAAAGTTGATATTAAAAATGGAAATGCTACAGATAGTGTACATCCTGTATTGTTGACATATTTGATGCTTTTTCATATATTTGAAGTATTTTGTTTTTCCTTTTTTTAAACAAATGTGAATAAACCTTGCAACTCTCAGATCATATGTGATCCAGATAAATTCTTCCTATCCTATATTGTGAAAACAAACTTGGATTGTATAAAAGCTGATCCATCCAGCGAATAGATTTTAAACATAAAAATATATACTTTAAAATTGTCTTTAACACTTTAGAAACTATGAAAATGTATACACTTCTCTGAAGGAAGAGAACACTAACATCTTTAATAAAATATTAATTGGACTTTGTTTTTATTGCTTGGTTCACTTTGATTTAAAAAGAAGCTATTAGTAACATGTCTGATTTGTTTAATTGCCTCTAAACCCCAAAATAAGATTAGAATACAAAAGCCTTCCTTTCACTATTGATGTTTGCTTAATTATTCAGTTTTTTAAAAAGGTATGTTATAAAATTGTTTTTGTATCTGCCAGAATAAACCATCATGGTTCCTTAAATCCCCAGGCATATATCTGTTAAATCCTCTCACTGGTTACCTGTTCATATAAGAAGGTATGTGGGGGTGAGTTTCACAATGAAGCAATATTATTATGCCATATAGTAGTACACATTGCAAGTCAGACTGCATTTATTTATAATTGCTTTTTCAAAAAAGTTTCTTTTTCTACACTGCAGTCCTATTACAGAGCACTCTCTCCATATTGTTCTTGCACAGTACATTTCAATCATTAACCCAATATAAGAAGACGAATTAAAAAATTAAGTATTGCACAATACTCAGTTTCCTTAGTTCAGAAAGATTGGACAGTTCCTTCTGATTAACAAAGTGAGTGAGTAAATTGTGTTTTTATAAATACTAATTTATTTAATAAAAATACAAAAATATAAATATACATATATAAAAATATCATGATGAATCAACACACAGACATTCTTTAACTCAATAAATATGGCAGTAATATTAATCTTTTTTTAATGTATATTTTTTAGATTATGTTACAATGCAGGTGCACACTGTCCCAGCTAGTAGGAAAAGTAATGCAAAGCAATTAAAAAACCCTAAGTTTCATTCTCATTATTAAAGGCACAAAAAGCCTTTTATTGTCTTTTCATTGTCAACAAAAACCTTTCATCAGAGGTTTCTAGACAGAGAGGGTGAGTTATAGATTTTTAAAAATCTAAATCATTCATATTCATTCACGTTGACTTATAGATTAAGTAAACCCTTACTAAGACAACACCTATTTTTTGTAAATTTTTTATTCCCAAGTAAGAGAGAGTAGGCCACTTTATCTAGTAACATAGACATGAATTCCACTAACACTGACCAGGTCACGGATTACTTTCTCAGTCTCGATCACTCTCCTCTCCACCATACATATCTGCTAGTTTTTTAAACCGAGGTCCCCAGTCACTGAGGTAATCATAGTCTTGGTTGCCATCTGTGGTAAGCGATTCAAGGGAGCTGAGCGAATTTGCTATGGAATCATTTCCTTCGTAGGCATATGTTGCTAGTGAATCATAAGGAGGAGCAGCTGGGTCTGAATCATTTTCCTTTAACCTTCTATGAATAAAATCTTGGACATCAATGTTTTCCCAAAGAGGTGCAGTCCGTCTTATCTGAAATATAGTTTCTGGGATAACGTCTCTTCTCATCTTACTTTCCTCCCTCGCTTCTGGATTTCTCAGTGTGCCAATGTCAAAAGCCTGGGTGTCCTCTTCCCCACCTCCTTCATCATTGTAGGTCACTATGTTGTCCCGAACGTCATCCTTTGAGATGATCAAGGGTTCTTTCTTCCTCTGTCTCTTGAGAGCCATAAACAAGACAACTAATACTGAAAGGAAACAGAAAATGAATGAAGAAATGGGGAGTTAGAAATTAAATAAATGAGCAAATATTTTGCATTATCTGTTGAACTGGAAAAGTTTTAAGACTGGGATGGGATTTTTAGTAGGAAAATAGTGATAAAAGCTGTCTCCAAGTTGAAGTTGATAAGGAAAAATATGAATGATTTTATAGCTGTCAAAAACTTTTGCTTTGTTAAACCTGTGGGGACAATGATTAAAATATTATATATTTCAATATATATTTGAAATAGATATACAAATAAGCTGAAGTTGAAAAGCAGACAATGCCTTAAAATATATCATCCTGTTAGGGTTTGACTTTGATTTTAGTTTTGTAAAGTATTGCCTTCCTGGCAGTCACTGAGGGTGATTTCATCAAATGTAGTTGAATCTCCTTGGAAAAAGTAATTCCCACTCTTGAAAGCTAGTGATTTAGGTATTCCTAAGTGCCTAATTCACTTTTGAAAATGGGATCTACAGGTCCTTCTGAAAATAAGAACCTGAAGACCTTCAGCTGCCAATATTATTGACAAAACTGTTTTTGGCTTCAATGATTGCAAGAACTGAAATCCAATCTTTGCTCCTAAGTGTTTCTTTTTAAAAACATGACCCCCCTAGTTTAAGAAATGTTAGTTGAATAACTCTTCCTTTTGGAGAGGTAAGGATTGACACAAAAATGAACCTCTACAGACGGAGATGAAAAACTAAAGTAAAGATTTGTAAATACGTTCTAGTGCCTAAACACTACTGATTTCAGTAGGAGTTCAATGCTTAAATGCATTTAAAAATCTCACTGTAGCTCCAGTGGCTAGAGTAAATAGGAGAGGCCAGCAAGATCATCTGTCAATGAGGCATAACAGTGGTTGCCGAACCGCACATTACAGTAATGTTGAGCAATTTGTTGAGTCTTAGGAGCAAAGTTTTTTCACTCTGAATGACTTGGGTATTCGTGAATAAAAGGGAAGACTGGACATGCTGTGGGCAGGGAGAGGACAACCAAGATCATCCACCTGCCATGGTACAATGCTGTGAATGTAAAGGCTGTTCTGTTCTGTCTTCTTTGTGGTTTTTGTATCTGTACAGGAGCCATTCTTTTCAAGTTTTCCTAATGCTATTCAAGTGATAGCCCACTTCAAAAAGTTTAAGAACTTTATATACAAGAGTAAGGCAGGTCACTAAAGGGTTATTATGAAGAAATTTCTTTCACAGCCAGGTACTTAATA
Organism: Cariama cristata; assembly: GCF_000690535.1. NCBI lineage: Eukaryota > Metazoa > Chordata > Aves > Cariamiformes > Cariamidae > Cariama > Cariama cristata. The sequence continues at coordinate 3,403 of NW_009602166.1, forward strand.
TGTCTCTCCTATTTTGGGTATGATGACACCAGTCTCCTATCCTAACATGCTACACCTTGTTGAACAATTAAATAAGGTGCCAAGAATCACACCAGCTGTAGACTAATAATTCTGTTTAGATGCTCTTCAGCCTTACACTACTCTGCATTCAGCTATGTCTGTAGCGCTAGGTAGAGCAGGGTCTCTGACCCTGGGGCCAAGAAACACAAAATGGTCACACTTGTTTGCATGGCGCTGGTCCCCAAGCCTGTTCTCAGTTTCATGTGCTATCATTGTGGTCCTAAGGCACACTATTAGTTTTGGTTTTAGTTCAAGGTTTCTGTACTAAAGCATTGCAGCTCAACAGAGTGACGTTTTCATAGTGAGCAACTAAGGGTATGTGTTTCATGGTACACATTTCATGCTCTATGTTGGGGCATGAAGGGCGGCTTTGAAGACACAGAGCCTGTTGACATGGTGTTAAGAACTATGGAAGGTGGAGAGCCTGATCTGGGAGAGTGTGAATGATAATTGTCTGCTGGAAGTGGTGCCCTGCAAGTTCTGCTGCTCAGACTATGCCTGGGCAATGTCCTGGGGAATCCAAGCTGGCTCATACCGAAACCAGGCTGGCAGCAGTGCTTGAACCTAAACAGTATGTACAATCACTTTGTCAGAGCTCAAGTACCCTCCCTTCCCTAATACAGATAAAGTTCCTACATATTACCCCTCTCCTAACAACTTCTGTGGTCCTCTGAATATTTACTGGATGTAGCTTGAATCTAGTCTAAAAACTAGGAAGAAACTGATCTCCTTAGAATTGTATAAACTGACACCTGTAAGCCTGTTACTCCTTGGCAAGCTGTGTTTGCTAGAACAAGTGGAAAGG
>NW_009602166.1:4319-28930 GCF_000690535.1 Cariama cristata
TTTTTAGGGAGGCACTTCTCTGGTAAGCAAAACATGCAAGTTGCAATTTTTATGTTTTTTTTTTTTTTTCTTCCCAGGTTATGAGCTAGCATTTATTCTGGTTTTTTTTCATATATCACTTCATCTTTCTAATGCTTCTGCCTTCCAACTACCCATTTAACTTCTGTACTCACATTTTGTTTAATCAACTGCTCTCGCTACCACTTATAAGCAATTGAACATTTGTCTTCTATGCTTTTGAGTTAAATGTTTCCTGAGTATAAAAATTACAAATCATTCATGATTAAATAGTTAGTATAATTGATAACTTTTTAATCACTGAGAAACTTATCACTCAGCTTCAGGAATATGATTTTAAGGTCCTGGATCTAAATGAAGACTTGTGTAAAACATAAAACATTACTCAAATGAGCACGGTAGCTAAAACTGACCTAGATTTTCAAAATTATTTCATCTAAATAACATTGATAGTCTTATTCTCTTTGCACATTCTTCTGAATAGTAATGATGACAAACAGCTTATAGTAGTTCCCTCTCCCACTCTCCCAGCTTCTTTTCCATCTTAGAAAACAGTTGGTAGGAAAAAAAAAAGAAAAAAGACCACATCTGGTATGAAATATTGTTCTACAGGGTCATGTGAATAAGGAGTTGAAGAATATCATGGCTCTAGAAGTGACCAGACCTTTGCCTAGTCAGTTAAACATCTCACGTTAAACAGATACTTGCCTAGCAGGATAACGATGCAGAGGAGAATGGCAACCAGTGCCCCTGTGCTGAGACCAGCAGGGAGGAGCAAGGCCTCAGCATTGCAGGACTGCATGTTCCCCTGGCTGTCGCAGGCACACACTCGGATGGTCAGCGTGCCAGTGCTGCTCTGGATCGGGTAGTCGTTGTCAAATATTATGATTGGCAGGAGATAGGTACTCATCTTACTACGGCTGTATCCATTTCTTCTAGTCATAAAAAAAAAATCCTGCTGTGTTATCTAGAGTGGAAAAGCAGAATAAATAATTGTTGCTGAATGAAGTTTTATGTGGTATTGGGGCTGGCAGGGGAGAGAGGAGTGGTACTGGTCAGCAGTTACCTTTGTTGTCTACAATGGAGAAGTTTGGATGAACAGCAAATTCTGGTACCACCTCAAAGAAAAATTTGTGTCCTCGAGGAGGCTCATCTTTGTCAACTGCACTCACAGTCTGTATCAGCTATAAAGAAAACAATGTTTCATGCTATTTTAGAACTCTTGTGTTTGAAATAAGGTCTCTGCTTTTCATGTCCAGTAAAAATCCAATGAATCTCTCTATGAAGACACAAACTGAACTCCTAAGCCAAAAGTTCCCCACATAAAGCAAATTGTTGTTTTATTGTTTAAACACATAATGGAGGATGAAAAAGGGGCCACTCCTCACTGCAAGACAGCCATGTGCTTTGATTTGTACTCAGTATCTTGCAGTTATACAGAAACAATTGCCCTTCTGAGTAAGCCATAAACCTCCTGTGGCCTCATGTAGCAATGACACAGAGTAGTGTAAACCAGTTGTTAAGTGGGTCTAATTCCCAGTCTGCCTCATCTGCTTCTGATGATAAATTGGAGTACAGCACTCAGTTCTCCTGAGGTAATAAAAAGAGATGCTTTACTCCCTCCTAAATTGAAACTTCTGACTGTGGAACTTCATAGCTGCGCTAACAAGAACACTCAAGTCCGGCTGGGAAGGAGTGATAACAGCGCCAGCACAGGGTCAGAGGAGAGTGGACTGAAAAAGAGAGGCTTCAGCAGTACGTCTGGATTACACAGGCTTTACTGTTGCATCAGAACACGTGCAAATATGTGTATTCCTGTATATATAGACACACATGGATGCTAGCAATTCAACTCTTTTTCTATCTATCTGCTGCTAGACTGGTAGATAGAGGCTAAGGAAAACGTCTGCAGAACTGAAGAAAGGAAAGCCACCTGGGAATAACTGTGATTTGTGAAATAACTTGCAACAGTTAACACCATGCCAGGTTGCATGACTCATAGTAACTCCAGCGAGCTGAGCCGTAGGAATAACTGCTGTCTCCTTTGCGCTTCCTAGTGGGTATCACACTGGAGAGTCACCCATACCCCACCTTGGCTTGCAAGGACGTGTTTGAGTCCAATCACAGGATGACAAAACTAGGTGGCATGAGAATGGGAGTAAGCTTTGACTGAGGATGCTGTCACTCACTACAGGTGAGTTCATATTGCACTTAAACTTAAAGGCAGAAAGAGCTCTGCAGTCCGAGTTGTTTCTTTCAAAGCCATGAGGGAGCCAACGCCTGTCTAGAGGTTTTCAAGTGTTTCCAGTGCGTAGGGTATCTTGAAATCCCACAGACATCAAAGCCACTTGTTATCAAAGGCTTACTTCATGGCTTGTTTTTCTGATATTTCCAGGGAAAGTACAGCTTGACCGCTTCAAGAAATACAGTAATTGACAAGTGACACTGATACTATTTTTAAGCTTTGCAGCAATCAACTAAGGAATGCCTTTTTGTTATGTACTTTCTCTAAACATCAGCTTGAGTGGGACTTGAGGATACAGTTACGTTTTGGAGGGTACTTAGTATCTCTCGGGATGGAACACTGTGTTAGACAAATATAATTATAGGGCTACCAAAATTACTGAAGTGTTTCTTCTTACTTTATCATTCAAAACGCTGCTGCTGCTATTGCTGTACTGTGCAATGAGTATTTGGCCCATTTTTTTCTAGTTAATTTTGGGATATTTTTATTGCAGTTAATAATATTAAGTTGTTATTAAAAAACAAAACAAAACAAAACAAAACAATAGAGAGGTCTGAGTTTGGCTCATGCATTTCCTAGCCGCTCCTTCTAAAACACTTTTTTTTTTTTCATTTTCTTTTTATTTTTGAGGTATTTTGAGGAAATTGAAAGGTGATTTGTGAACATGGGCCTTGTACAAGAGCATGTGACTATGCTGAGGGCAAGATTATGCAGTTTTTCTAACTGTGATTAGAATAATAACTACATATTAAGATCTCTTCACTTTTAAAGCATTTGATGATCATTGTTCTTTAGATTTTTTTTTTTTTAATTTTTACCTGTTTCCCAAGATTAACCAAATCCTTTTTTATGGCAAACTAGCCTGTTCAGTATGTTGCTGAGTCTCTGATTATGACAACATTTTTCCAATGTCCCATTGCTTGTCTCTTTGCAGTAATCTGCCTCTGAGAGTAACAATACAGAAAGCAAGACCAGGATGGAGCTTAATTTTAGTTTTGCTTTGCTTGATGTAAAAAAGTAATATTGCTATATATATATAAAAAAATTCTTTCTGATAGGAGTAAATACCAAACTGAAAAGACAAAATTTTCTTCTCACAGTTTTACAAGTTTGAAAAGACAGAAAAAGTGTAAAAATACAACAGAGAAGAGAGAGAATTAGAATAAGTGATATTTGTGCAATTACTTGCTGAAAAACTCAAGGAGAAAATATCCTGATATAATAGCTACCAGAAATTGCAGTTGAGTATCTTGGTGCTGTTGCAGTTGAGTATCTTGAGTATCTGTAGGATCTGGATTTGATTCCCTTCATGTGCAAATCACAAAGAGGAGGACAATTTTACCAGGCATAGAGGAACGTAATTACATTGAAAACTTATTGTTGAAGATCAGGCTGAAGAAGAAAATAAAACCAAAAAACTTATTACTTGCTCTAACTATTGGCTGCATAAATTGAGAACCAACTGTTCTTCCACCAGGAAAGATGGGAGAGTAAAAGAACAATCAGAAAGGATGATTGCAGGTAAATTTTTCCAAATGATGAATAGGTGAAAGGAAATTAAAAATGTTATCTAATTAAGGACTTTTTTTTCCAGTTACACGGCTGTAAATAAAAGAGAATGATATTAATGATAATCACTCCAGAAATGAAAGAGCTATGGTTATTTGTATTTTAAGTATCACAGTTATATGAAAAAATTTAGTACTGTTTCATGTACATTTTGTGATTTCATGTTGGAAATGTATTTTTCCATTTCAAAACAGTTACAGACATTGAGTTGTGATCACTCTTCATCAAGAGTTCAGAGAAAGATCTCTGACACAGTAAGATTTATAAGGGAAGAGTTATTTCAAGAAAATTACTTTACTCAAATATATTTCAAGCATATCAGGCTTAGAGAAGATAAAAAGCATTCCCATTTTTTTTCTTTCTTCCATAGTTTCCAGTGCAAATTAACACAATTTGGAAAACACAGCATTATTGTCATTATTTTGAGGGTTGTGTGTGCATGTGCATATTCACTTCTCTGTATTTAAAGAAACAGTCTCATACTCTTGGGTGGATCTTATTGGGTAAATTAAAGTTTTTAGGGGTCACTTGTCTTTGAGGGTACTGAAAATTAAAACTTAGGCATTGACATAAAGTTTTCTTTTTTACACTCAGGACAGAGTGGTTGTAGCAGCTTGACAATGTAAGATGAATAGGGAAATTATTGAGTGAATGAGGAATTCCCACTGGAAAAAATTCTGTTAAAGTATTTGGACCTATTTCTCATTAAATTCATTTTTTCAAACGTGGAAATGTTTCAATTATGATATGGTTTTGTGGCTTTTTTTTTTTTTTTTTTTTTTTCTCCTGGATATTGTGTTTTTAAGGCCATGACTTAAACCACAGTCAAAATTGTGATTTTAGTTTACGTTCAGGCTATTTTATAGCTATTCATATTCATCTCTGAAAAAGTGCTTGGGGATGAATAGACTGCCTAGTAATAGATTCCTTATGTATATCTGGTACATCCCTAGATGTAACATGTTCTCCGGTTTTCTTCAACCTGTTTTAAAGACAAAAGTGAGTAAAAGATAGGTGGGGGCATTCTGAAATAAGAAGGGTCCCTGTGCACTTCAGAGCATGCCCTTACTGTTCCTGAGACTGCATTTGTGGACACAGAGAGCTGCACAAGTAGGAGACTTGAGTTGTGAGCTCAGCCATGGGACTGCCTCTAAAAGGAATATAGGAACCATCAAAGCAAACATTAAGCTAGTAGTGCATCTTTAGCAGTATAGAGGCCAGCACTACCTAGCCACATTTTAGATGGGCTTTTCAACCTGTGCTGACTTGGCATGTTATGCGAATAAACCACAGTTGCACATTGACTCCAGGGCACGCACTTTAAAAATGCAGCAACATGCTTCAGTCAGATTCTTGAAAGGTTCATGGAAGAAAGTTGAACAAGATGAGGTCTACAGGTGGACAGGTGTAATATATTTTCAGGTTAAAAATTTCTACTAATAAAACAGAATTTGAGACAAATAGAATGTCTGCAAAGTAATCTGCTGCTGCTTCTTTTCAAAACAGCAGCATATTGGTGGTTGCCATTGTATTTTTAAACCTTCCTTCATTTAAAATTCACTATAAATAAGACATTGAAAAATAATGTCACCTTCACAGGAATTTAAAGATGGTCTGCTGTTGTAGACAGTGCCTTTCTGAAGTTTTAAAAGAACTAATTGTCATATAGCATGAAAATTGTACTTCCAGTCTCAGAGAAGTAAGATCACTGGAGACAGACATTGTTAAGCTAGAGATACAGCAATAGCTGCTGGATGTTGTTGGGTTTTGTATGCAATTATAGATATGTGGAGGAGTAGGCCTTTGATCCACTTGAATTGTTTGGGCTTTCGTTCTTGTTGTATTATGCTCTTAGTTAAATATGGATATTGTACAACTGAGAAATTTCTCAGATGTCATTTATCTGATTTCAGCTGCTTCTGAGATAAGACTTAAAAAATATCACTAGACACTTGAGAAAGGAATGTTTGGGACATTTTGCTGTTTGTTTTTGTCTGGCACTCTTTTCAGAAGTGGTATACGAGAGAATAGAACAAATCCTGGATCTTGGAGCACTGGCTTTGTCGTTCTTGAAATTTATGAAACTTGTTTTGTGTTGAAAATATTTCTCAAGGAACCTGGAAAGATGTCATCACTTTGTCTGCAATAAACAGAATGAAATATGATAAAACATATTGTGAGAGAGAATGTGCTTTTGAAAATCACCAGAATGTAGTAGTGTGCAAATGCTATGGGGGAATAATGGAAGAGCAACTTTGCATTTCTCCTGTCGTTTCTTTCTCTTCCCTCTTTTCCTGCCTGTACGAGCTGGTAGGGCCAATCACTAACTAATCTGGGATGTATTAATAACACAGCACAGTGTAAGTGGGTGGGATGAAGATTTTGTAGAAGATTTTGAAGTGTCTACATTTCTCTAGGAGTGAAGTAATAACATAGTTCAAGTGTCCCCACACAGAAGTGTTTCAAAACCAATCCAGCTCTCAGCGGATGCCCATCTCGACATTTTGCAGCTTGAGTGATCACACATGTTCAGGCACAATTCTAGCCTGTACATCTGTATGGTGCTAGCTGCAGAAAGCAGTCTCCATCACATGTGTGTAAACTAGAATAGAACTTTGATCTTGATGATTTATGTCTTAAGAAATGTTCTAAAATGTCTGCCATTTAACAAAGATTCATGTTTGAAAATGCGAAACAGTTTGGTTTTTAAGTCTTGGTTCTGTTCCAGAGGTGTGTTGGCATTTTAAAGCAGGACTGAATGCTTATCAGAAGTTGGAAAATTCTCCCTTGAACTCCAATTCTTACTTCAAAAGAGAGAGAGATTTAGCATGAGTCTCTCACTATGTCAAGCCAATAGGTCTCTACCTAGAAAAGGCAGCTACAATGTATAAACAACTTGCGACTGATAATTCGCAACGACCACATGAAAAATGTGATCTCCATGTGCTCCATCTGAAAAAAAGGAGGGGGGGTATGGACACTAATGAAAAGAAAAATCTGACAGCTTTCTGAAGGAAACAACAACCTTTTTCTCTGTTCTGATGTCTGGGAGTCCCTGAATGGCAGCAAAGAATATAGCATCAGTGCAAAAAAAAGCAACCCATGTTATTTTCTTAAATATTATTGTTAATGGGTGTTGAAATTCGCTAAATTGTTATGAGCAAATTGTTCAGTTAAGTCAGTCTCCTTTTCAAGTAAATCTTACTGGTTTCCATGGAGAGAACTCATCCTCTAATCCATCTAAACAGACCCAATTAATTCCTGTGACAAAAACATGAGAGAACTTGTACTAGAGCCTTCCCCACAACAGTCCCTGGGGCTCTAGCATGCCATTGAAGGATTAGGGATTTCTAAATTATGCGAGAGGAAGGCTGTGACATACTTTTCTTTAGCCTGTGTATTAGCTAGTGGAACAGGACTTGCATGATGACAAATCTGTTCCGGCCTAATGATCATAGTTGTTTGTGCATCTCTAGCGATAATGTTTCTCCCCAGTCATACCATTGTTGTTTGGAGACAAAAGAGTGGCAGGAGAGGAGGAGAAACTGCAGGATTTTCTTTCCTCCGACTCTCTTAAGGCTATCTGAAAAACACAACGAATGTAGCCTCTAATATCTGTTGATGTTGAGAATGAGTAATGTCACCTGGTGGCAGAGAGCAATACTTGATCATTCGGACTGCTTCCTCATGCACCTGAGATTTAAAAAGTGGTGTGATTAATAGCTGGGCCTGAATTTAAAAAAAAAAAAAAAATTAACTAAATATATTTATCGTCTCGGTCTGGCTCTCCTGCTATGGGCACCAGATGTAGAAGCACTGATGTGATGTGTCAAGAAGCAGTAATGATTCTAATAAGACAACTGCTTTAGGTGATCTCTAAAATAAGGTGGAGTAGTACTGAATGAACACAACATGACTCTATATCTTTATTGTATTATAGGAGGACTGCTAAATATAAGCAGTACAGACTATCTGGAAATTAGCATCCTTGGCCAAAATATTCTGATTTGCGTCCTTATATTTATTGCTATTTTTAGACACCAAAATAAAAGTAGTCTCATGTACTGAAGTTAAAATCTATTTTCTGAAGTACTAAGTCAGCTATATGTAAATGTCCAGATATGAACTCAGATGCTTGTCTTGAGGAACCCAGTTGTTAACAAATAGAAGAACAGTCTGGATCTCTTGTTCTGCTGCAGCTACACTTGATGCACACTGTCTTTCTAGCGTTTTTGTGGATTTTTCCAATTAGAGAAAATAATTCCTGGAACTGCATTGGCACGCTAGATGTAAGGGAGCTCTGAATAACAATATGCCTGTCTAACGGATCTCTGTCATCTCTGTTGCTAGAAAAGCACAGAATTTACCAGAATGGTAAATGAAATTTTATACGTTAATGGATATTTCGTCAAGTATGCTAGACTAGATGGAAAATGAGATAAGGAAACTGAAAAGTGATATGCTTAGATTGAACTTGGTTCAAATATATGACAAAACCTGTGTTTGCTGGTTGATAAAATTGCACATGATTAGTTTCAATGAAATCTTCATTTGGAAGCTTTGGAATTTTTCTTCGTGTTATGAAATTAAAATACATGACTCAATTTGCTGTTAGTCACTATGCTGAGATTTCAAGGTTTATTTATCTCAATTTTATCTTGTGCAAAGAGATTTTGTTGCACAGATAGAATTTAGGTCATATGCCAGCTATTTGAAATTAATGGCTAGAATTATCTGAATATATTCCACCTGGAAAACCAGCTTATAAATCATAAAACAAAACTATGAGGGTACAATAACCAAAAGTTTAGGGAGTTTTTGCTCGTTTTCTACAGCTTGAACTGTATTGAACAGACACAATATTCGATCATAAACCTCAGTTGTTTTGAAAGGTGCTTCTTGTTTGTTTTTCTGATATTATAATTCCTTCCACTGTTTAAATTAAATTTATCACTGCCTTTGATATGCATATTCCTTTTTTTATGTCATTTGCATCAAAAATAGTGAGTCTTTCTTGAAAAAGAATTCAAATAATGGTCAAATATCTTTTCAAAGCCGAATGATTTCACTCAAAGTATCCTCTGTCTTTCTAACTCACTTACCTAAGTTCCAGTATTAGGTGCAATGAATGAAAAATAAGTAGAATTAAACGTAAACTCCAGCAATCCACTGTATCCTATTTTTCTCCCTTTTTTGATATCTTTTTTTTTTTTCCCCCATCTGTTAAACTATTCCTAAAACATATTTTGAATTGCAACTGGTAAATTGCATGTTCTTGCTCTGTTTAGAGTTCTGCAGGACCTGAAATTCTAGACCCATCTCACATACCATCTATGCTACTTTCAGTGCATCCCCCGTGACTGTGTTAAATACAACACTGGGCAGTGACCAAGGTAAAACATGAACATCCTTCCTGATGTGTATCCATATTCCCCAGCCCTGTAAAGCCTTTGAGTGTTGTATGGGCACTGTGCTCTAAGGACAAACAAATTATCCTACATTCTGATGCTTTCCTCATACTTTCTGTGAAGTCAGCCAGCTTTGGTTGGATGATGTCAGCATAAAACTAGTGAGACACAAGGACAGACTTAAGCTGAGTTTAGGGCTGCATCCTGGCCTCTCTCTGCTAGAGTAGGAACCCGCTCAGATTTGTACTAGCAAAAATAATGATCTCAAGCTTTTTCTTCCATTCAAAAATGCATCGGTCTAGAGAAGAGGCTCATTCATGGATTTAGACCTGCGCTTGAAAGACAATCTTGAGGTACCCAATCTGCTATTAAATCCAGTTCTTTGGTAAATATTTTCAGAATTAAAAATCAGCAAAACATACATCTTTCGTCACAGGATTTAAAACTGAAAGGCTGACTGGCATTAGCATAGATGTTGGTTGTAGCAGCAGTAACATTAAAAGATTTCTGTAACATCCTGGCTCTCAATTCTTCTGGTCTGCTTCTTTTCTCAGTTCCCAGTTATCACTTTATTTTCTCTACAAATCTTGTTATTGTATCGATTATTACAGAATTGCTGAGATAGTTTTGAAAGTGATATACATAAGCTTTAACCAGATTCAGCCCAATTCCAAACTGAAGTTTAACTTACAATGGAAACAGTTGCATTATCGTTTATTTTTGTAAATGTGTTTTTTTTTAATGTGTCCTTTACTGAAGCATAATAAAATATTTTCCTGCTTTGTGTACCTGAGGGTGTGGCTACATTAACTAAGGCTTTGAAAAAAAGCCAGAAAAAAATGGAATTATCAGACAGTATAAAGGGTTTTGTAGCATTATGCGTGACTAATTCTGAAAAATATTTTCTGATCTTAGGAATGAAAAAACACCTTAAACTAAGATTTTGTATTATATGCTATGTTACTATACTAGGGTAAAATCCTGCATCTTTTATCTGCTCCTTTTTTGAATCAACTGGTAGTTTCTGTAGAAGGGAGGGAATAAAGAGGCTGGGTCATTTTACAGTTACTCAAATTAAGATATGTTGAAATCTTCATGATGGTATTCCAGGATAGTTTCATTACAAGTTCTTCAATAACATAAATATTTGTTTACCTGTCCTGCTTTTACATTTTCACAAACAAATGTTTCATAGTATTTGGCAAATTCTGGTGCATGATCATTTATGTCTAAAATCCGGATGAAGACAGGTATCTGGCTACTTTGTTTAGGATTATCTGAAACAAGAAGATTATTTATGTTACAATACAAAGATTTACAATGTATGTCTGTGAAAAGACCTGAAATGATCCAATATATCTTTTCCAATAGACATTAGAAATTTCATTTTTCTTGATTATACTAAAACTATTATATTTCATTTTCTACTGACATGCATAAAAGTCCTATTTATATTCAAAACAAATTGTTCTATTATAGTATATATATTTTGAAATAATATAAAGTATACTTAAATTGATTTGCATTAAAAACACGTCACTGATTTATTATTGACTTGTATTCCATATGTCAGTTCAGTAAATGATTCATTGCAAAAGCTCTTTCCTGAGGTCAAGCTGTCAAGAACATTTACTTGTTCAAATCAGTAAACCAGTTAAACAATGTCAGTCAACAACACCACCACAAGAAAAAGAAAAACCAACCCTAAGTTGTCCTTTCTCCCCAAAATGTAAAAACAAAAAGAGGAGATAATGTAGATGTTATCATCAATTGGTCTTCACAAACTTGACCTCCAAGGTCAAGCTATCACTGCAGATGAATCATGCAGTAGACATAGTGAAAATTGAGACCATATTTGACCAAATAATGAAAAAGCATTTAGGAGGAAAAGGTATCTGTCTTTCTGAAAATGGGGATATGATTCATCTCTCCACATTAGCTTACTCCCAGACTGTTAAGCACATAGACTCCTGGGGAATCTATAGAGAGAATGAAGGGAAAAAAGTTGTTCCCTAAAGTCAGTGTCTCTGTTTCCCTTCTGATGACTTTTATCAGTTGACTGGAAAGAAAATGCAGGCAAGAGACATCCAGATCTAAAGGGTCCAACAGAATCCAGGTGAAAGACTTAGGGCCAGGGTTTGCTTCAGACATGGAGGGGAAAGAATTTCCTCTAGTCTTGGCTTCAAATGAAGCCATTTCCTGAGATAAGTTAAAGCAGTCAAGGTAAAGCACAATTTCTTCCCCTGTTTACAGTGATCATTCTGACAATGTGTTAGTTGTCTGTCATGGACAACTTTTTTTTTGAAAGATTTTCCCAAAGACTTAGCTTAGGATAAAGCCAGTGTATCACACCTGCACCAAATTTTTTTGCTGGGAATTCTCAGGGAACAAGTTAACTTCTCCAATACATACAGTACACAGTTTTGTTGAGCCTGAGAATTCCAAATTATCTTTTCATAAATAGGCAAAGATAACCCTAAAATAGTAAACTGAACTTTCACATGTGCATTTAAAGATACTGTGTCTATTGATAATGTCTCAATAAGGGCAAAACTAGTGAAACAAGATAAATCATAGATGCTGTAGAATTTCAATCTTTTCTTAGTTCTAATGTTTTTCTGAGATAAATGATCTCCTACTTACTGATTTCAGTTGCTATGACAGTGATGTTGTGCCAGGGAGTTTCTTCCCGGTCAAGGGGCTTTGAGATGAATAAGGATCCATTTCCTGAATAGATGTTGAATATTCTGTCAAGGTCAGTGTGTCGATCCACAGAGTATCTGTCAAGATACAGTACAACTGAGCATCACTATCTCCTGTTACAGTCTCTAGTTTAGCTCACAGGCACCTCTAAAAGATTTCTAATTTTAACTGTGGTTAATCTAGAATGTTTTCTCTACAATTAACCTAAACTTTCATGTAGCTGTCTGAGGAGTTCAACATGTTATGAATACTGAGAAACAATTTTTTAAGACTAGTGAGCGGGATGAAGAGCAAACTATTTATGCAGGCAGTTTGTTAGAGTGATATTTGAAATTACATTTTAACTTATAAAGTGAACGCTGGAATAACAACTAAAAGTGAACATTCTTAGATAATATTTTTGCAAATTAATTGTTTCTTGGAAAACTCAGTCATCGAAGGACACACATGGCAGTATCAATTTATAACAAAATATTTCTAAGATGTTACAAGGACCATGAAAATCACCAGAAAAATCTTTGGATTAATTGTTATTAATGAAAGTTCTTAAAATCTTATTTTATGACACTAGATTTTGCTTTGTTCATTCCCAGCAAGCAAAAACTTGTTTTGCAGCTGTTTTTTAATTAGTCTAGTAGTTACCAGCCACTATCAGGTTAAATTGAGATTTTATAAATAGACGACTTAAAAATATTTTATTTTCTTCCTCCTCTCACACCTCCTACCTCAAACTGTACTGCTGCAGGACATAACAAGCTTGTTCAGAAATGCAGAAATCAGGTTTCATCATCAGTTGCATGGTAAATACAGAAATTTCAGTGCTGTGTTTGTCACTGTGGATAATAATAGCAGATGGCTAACAATTAGAGCAATTTCACAGCACTGAACTCTTACCTGTAATTGTTATGACTTTCTTGCAGTCACTTCCTATTCAGTATGATGTGATCATTAAATAGTTAAGCTATGGAACATGATAGACAATGTTATGTCTAGGAGATTATGAAAGTACAGAAGACTGACTGATATCAACCATCAAGGAGTGTAGAAATACACAATTTTGAGTATTTTACGCAAGTTTGCTGCTGGAAACCTGATATAAAAGCATAATCTTATGAACAGTTTGGTGAAAGTACTAGAACATGATGCCAGTTAAATGCTGATCTCTCCTTTCTTTTTCTGGTATGCCTGTAGGCTGTCCTTCAGAAGCATACCCTGCACTGTAAACTGTGTTTGCCTTCACAAGCTCCCATAGATATTTCTCTACTTGCTACTTTTCAGCAGCCCCTATGTGCTTAATTACTCTAATAACCCCCTATTACATTGCACTCTTATCACTCGTTGTGCATGAGACTTGACCCACAACTAAAGCATTTTATATTGTCTAATGGCTTACTTTATTGCATTCTTTGTTATATCTGGATCTTGGGCTACAACCTGCCCAATAATGCTTCCTTCCTTGACATCTTCATCTACCTCTATTAAATACCAGGGTCTGCTGAACACTGGAGGTTCGTCTATGTCTTCCACAGAAATTTTGACCAAAGCCGTGTCTTTGAATGGCCCCAGCTGAAGAAAACGAGGATCAGGATGAGTGTTGGTTGCTTCCACTCTTAAGGTGTATAACATCTTGTTTTCAAAATCCAGATGCTGGGGAGCAAATAATATTATAAAGAAAATTGTGTCACTTTACAAGACATGTGAGTCAGTTTTATAATGCTGAATTAGAAGTGTAGCCATTTTTAGGAACAAAAAATCTAAAATTTAATGCATCTTGGAGAAGATGGAGTATATTAGGGCTTGCTCTAGGAACAGGAAAAAATAGGAAGTATTATAGGGCAGCAAGGCAATTATGATCTCTCTGCCTACTACTTGTTCAGATTCCTGGAAAACTGGAACAAGTCAATCTATATGAAAAATAGAAAGAGAGAAGAAACAGGGAAGTTGGACTCAATCCACAAGTAAGAGTTGCTAAAGGTCTTAATTGTCTCATCTCATGGGTAGGAACAAGAACAATTATCCCAGCTCTTAAATGTTCTCTACCTTATTTCCTTTTTCCTTACTCCTTCCCCATTATCATCTACCTTTGCCTATTTTGCATCAGGAGCAACCCAGACCTGTCCATGGCCTCTGCGTTCCAGAATGAAAAGAAAACCTATGAAGTCTGATTTCCAATCTGTGTTACACTTATGTTATGCATATCCATATATGCATATATATATACATTCATGTGTGCACACATAAGCACGCATGCACATACATTAAATATACCTATGTTTCCAAATATATGTGTATAGAACTATATTACACATATATGTAGACATCAATTAATTGTTACTGATGTGTTCAGTAAGAATAGAACCAGAAATAGTATTCAGAGTTCAACAGTCTGAACACCAAAAAGCAACCAATAAATCTGTCAGAGATGGTATTTTGAATTAAATTTCAGCTGATGTCTTTGCTCTTTGGACTTCCATTGGCATAATATGTAACAACTTAAATTTCACCAAGGCTGGACTTAAACCAATACAAATTTTATGTACTGGAGATACCTGACTGTCAGACAGATTAGAGAGGGACAGTTTAGCCTTGGAGGTGTAAGTTCAGATGAACTTCCAACCCTTGTGAGCCTTACTGCAGCATTCAGCTGATAGACCCCATGTGAGCTGAACCCTTCCAGGTTTTCACAGCCCTAATTGGAAAGTACTGTGTGTGAGAGTATATATGTTGAACAGACAGCAGCCACTGAAATATTACTTTATGTGAAGTGACATGTCAGTAAATTTCCCTCAAGACTTGAAAATAACAGATATCTGCTGGAGAAAGAGAAGAATAAAACTAATACAACAAATCTTTGGCAGCCTGACCCCTTGTGAGATCTACCCTCCTTTCCCCTGGAAAAAGAAAAATAACCTTAACACCTGGAGACCTAAGTACATATAAAAGAAAAGGAGAAAAAATAAACCTTTTTGACAGTTATAATCCCTTCCTGTGTGTCCTTGTCAGTGATGATATCAAACATGTCTGATCCATCCCCATTGGAGATGTTATACTCAATCTCTGCATTTTCACCCACATCGGGGTCATTGGCTTTAATTCTGCCAAGAGAAGTCCCAGGTGGTGCAGACTCAGGAGAGCTGAACTGGTAGGTGCCTGGAAGAGCGAAATCAAGCATTTATTGTTTTGAGAAGCTTTGTTCTTTTGAATAATAAACATCTTCAATTTCACTTGGATTTTTAAAGTACCTTGAAGTTTGAAACACTTTAAGGAAAATTCTGTTAGTCATCATTCTACACTTTAAAACAGAGTTTGGAGTTGATTGATTGACAAACTATCAGAAAAATTTCAAGTGATTCTTCAAAGCCGTTTAGTACTGTGCTTTTAATGCTTTTTTCTTTTTGTTCTTCAGGTATAAGGAAGAGACAAGCTCAACAATAAGACACCTGTTCTAACTTTGATTATTTAACAGTGTATATATATATATATATATATATTTCCCTCCGTTTTCTAGAAATGTTCCCGGATGTATTTAGAAGTAGTAGGGGATTTTGTTCTGTTTTGTTTTCTCAAGACACAAGAGTTGTAGAAACCAGTGTGGATTTTGGAAAGAGACTAAAATAGAATAGGCTTTTTTTTTTTATTCTTTTGAAAAATGTATTCAAGATTTGTAGGTGTTCTGTGTTAAAGTAATTCATTCATCTGTTATTGGCAACACATACTAAAGAGTCATTGTAAAGAGCATTTGGATACATGTTCATGTTAACTGAAATGCAGATACATTCAGATTTTCTTTAATTTACTCTGGATATACTTTTTGTGCTCTTTCAATGGTTGGATTCATTTAATGTTTTTATAATCAGTGTTCGCTAGAAAGAAATCTGATTACACAGACATTTTAATCTTTCCTATGTGTACAAAAAGTGAATTTATACGTATTTTCTTACAACATTTGCAATAAAAATCTAATTATAAAGATATACTATTGCAGAAAAAGTATTAATGAGATACTTTTCTTGACCAGTCAAAACTAGACAATGAAAACCTTTCATCACTAGCAAGACACAAGTGTTTCTAAATCATTATTTTCAGTCATTTGCTACAAAGAAATGTAAAAAAAAAATCTGGTCTATTCAGCATTTTGCATTCCAGAATATGATGTTTATTTTGATCCATTTTCTCATATAAATTAATATTAATTTACTGAATGAACTAGTAACATTGGAAAAATACTTTAAAAGTCTGACAAAATTAGCACTTCATAAAATGGACAATCCTTATTTAAAGGGTCCAATAAGAACCTGTATAAGTTTTATTCACTTGTAGTGAAGTACATTCAAGTATATTTCATGCAGTTAGCTTATTTCCTATATTTACATGTCCTTCGCTTTCTTTTAAGACACTTAAAGAGTCCTGAAAGTTCCTTTTAAGTACAAGGAATATACCAAATGTCTGGATGCTGAGTGAGTTTCCGTCCCTAATTGTACAGACTAAATACGAAAGAAAAAATCACTGCAAATACCTTATATTTATATAGATATGTAACAACATGGAAGCTAATGCTTGATGCTAAATTGTATTTACTGTTACAAATTCAAGGTTATAATTGAAAACTCAGCAGTAGAATGTTTGGCTGCAATCCACACAGACTAAAATGTATATTATTCCCTTAAAACAGGCTGAAAATGGGATGAAAGTCAGGATTCCTGGCAGCCAAACCATAAGTTTGAAGGATTGCTCAAATTCAAGGGTTTGGCAGGTGAGCCAGAAATACTATAAGAACAGAATTGATCATGCTACTTATGACTTCTTCCAGAATAAATAACTCCCTTTAGTGCTTTTGCATCTGAAAGTATTCCTTATTTTTGCGGTGCTGTGTGAGTGCTACACATTTTCAGCATGTGAGATGGCTAATTTGGTCTAAAGTACAACTGAATTCAAAACGTGTAAGATTTTAATTATGGTGCCATTTAAATTCAGTTTAGGCCCACGTCTTTTAACTGTCCAGGTTTCCTTTCAGGAAACAAAACAAAACAGAAAATCTATTCCTTCTTAATGTAGTCTGAACAACAAGTACATCACAATGTACTCTGCCGTTTTCCTTTGTTCTGTCCCTCTAAGAAATCAATCAATCAGTATAGTTCTTCAGTACCTTGACATTAACTGCTGTTGCTTGCTTTTGCAATTCACCCTCTACTTTGGGCCACATTTTCACTTGTTGCCTCACATAAGACAAAATGGAAGATAACAGTTTTTGGAAGGAGCAGACTTCCAGAACTAGATAGTTCTTTGAAGGTATGCTCCTCTTCATAACTAAGATGAAATCAAAACCTCCAGGTGTTTCTCTATGTTTGATTTCCTAGAAAGTGTTGAAAACCACCCTGCTGAGGAGAAAGAAAATGAGAGGCAAGGGTCATCAGGAAAATGAAAATTACACCATTGAACAGATCCCACAGCAGGTCTTGCACAGCCCATCTGATGTGTTTCAGTGATGTTCAAAGTAGAAAGCTACAGAGAATACTGTACGAGACATCAAATTGTGTAAATTTCTCTATAATTAAGTACCAAACCCAAAGATTATTGAAATAATCAGAACTTCCATAGACTTCAGGCTTCAGTGAATCTTCAAAGAAGAGCATCATAAGGAACAAAGCCTAAGGAGACTGAAAACCCTAGGTTATTTTGTGGTTCTATGCATTCTTTATGCTTTATTTTTTTAAATTAATTTAATTTAATTCAGCAACAAAGCTTAGAATGCAGTGTGCTACACTGCATTACAATTTAGGTTCAAGAATTTCTATTTGCCAAAAATACTGTGGGCTATGTCATGCTATACATGTTTGAGCAGTATCCCCTCCTGAAGTCAAACAGGAAGGTTGGTTAAAAATTGTTGTTTGAGTTTGCTGTATGAAGGTGATTCTCAGCAACTAAACTCTGAGTGTGAATTCAAATTATGTTTGCTTTATGAGTACTGCAGTACTTCCTCTCCCCTCTCATTTTAAAAAGCAATCTGTTATCATGAATAGAGGTAAAAATGTTATATGCAATTTCAAGAATCCTTTCTCCCACACCATGAGATTTTTCTAATATTTTAAAAAATCTGTTCTAGGTTGACCTATTTATATTATTCTGAGTGTACTTATTGCCATGCTACTGAAGTGCTTTTCAAGTTTCTTTAAGTCCCAGAGAGCATTTTCTAAATCAGCTGTTTGTCAGTCCTTGGTGAATCTGTAAAGAGAGCCAGTGAGGTCCCTAATCAGTGCCAACAAGCAATTCAAGTTTTATAACGTGGACATTTTTCCAACAGGCACTGAACTGAGGCTGCAAATTTATTCTATCTGCAGCCTATCAAACAGTTATCAGACACCGATTATAACAATTTGGGATTGGATTTAAACCAGTGGTCTAGAATGAAAGGATCTGTAGTATGCTGCTGTGAAACTTTCTGTTGTTTGCTGTTTTTTATTCTACAGAGATATTTTTTAAAAACTTAATTATGTTAAACTGGTCTAGATTATTAAAATCATTCAACATCAAGAGCTGAACACATAAGTCCCTAAATGAAATACTTATATTTCCAGCAGAGCATTCCACCTGACCAACTTTGCCTATGCAAAGTGGTACATTAGAAAATTTGCTGACCTGTTTGCTTGCCTAAACACATGGAACAAAAAGCGTCTCCAAAAATTGAACCCTAGATTTTTTAATTAAACTATTTTAAAGGCTTTCAAGTCCCCGCAGTCAGCCTAGGTTATTGTTACAGCTCACATTCCTGTAAGAGAGATAAAAATGGGAAGTATGTTTATCATTCCAAGAAATATTTTGCTATTAAAAAATTGGAGGCAGAGATTCCCATTTGCCTCAATAATGCTGCAACATAAACTGACACAGTAGTGGGCCAGTATTTATACTAAAGAAAAAAAGGAGAATAAAAGAAGATCCCAGATGGTGGCAGTGAAACAACTGATTTTAGAAAGGTTCTTTGGAAAACAACAGAACTATTAGATGCTCCATACTCTGGGGGAAGCGAGGTGGATTGTCATTGACATCAGTCAGCGTGATGTTCACAGTGGTGGTTCCTGATAGTCCTCCCATCTGACCTCCCATGTCTTTGGCCTGGATGACCACTTGATACTGTTCCCTGTTTTCTCTGCTCATGTCCGGTAAAGCAGTCTTGATTATACCTTGGAGAAGAGACAAAAAGAACATCCACTTTAATCTCAGTGTTTTTAAGTGGATCCACATTAGATATACTGTGCAGATGTTAATCCATAGCAAGAAAAACAAGGCATACTGCAATAAGCCTTTCAATCTTCAGCTGATTTAATGTGATTTTAAGAAAACAGATAAATAAATGTAACAGAGATTTTATTCATTATTCATTTTATTTTAATTACTCTTTCAAAGACAAAAATATAAATGTATTTGTTGAATTAATGAAAATTTTCAGCTATTATCCCCAGTTATTTTAATGCATCATATAATCTCCAGCCCTGGTGAAATTTTGGTATTATAACACAAGGCTGAACTCTAACATGACCTGGGTTAATTTTTTTTTGACTGTAATAGATCATAGATTTTAATGCCCAGTGATGGCCACTGTAAGTCAGCTAGGGCTACAGCTAATAAAAGTTTTGGACAAGACTGTAAAATTAGTGTTGGAAAATATTTTTTGGGTGTCCAATCTCAAGAATTTCATAAATGTAATTTAAATGTCTCAGACTCTTGCACAGCACACAAAAAGAATACAGACCTCAGGTGAGAAAACCAAAAATCCTATAGCCTGAATAGAGAAGTGACCTCAATCCTACTGGGATTCAAAGCCCGAAAGACCTTCTCATTAAAGTGGACACACACGTGTTTTCTTTTAGAAAACCAAGCAGAGCTTTTTTTATTATTATTATTTGTTTAGAAGGGTGATGGCTTTGCAAGATTGAAGTGATGAGATCTTTCTCTTGTGAAGTGGGAGAATTTAAATACAATGTCCTTTTCTGCTTGGTGGATTCACATCCCTGCCTTTCCTTTCTCAGAAGGCGGCTCTTATTACAAGCTGAGCTTGATATGGAAGCTATTCTACTATGCAAAATAAAGCAACCCTGGAAAACTCCTACTCCTACTCCTAGAAAGAAAGTGGAACAAAGAAGAAAAACTCTGTAGTCTGGTGGGTATGGCATTTATGTCTGATCCAGGATTACCAGGTTCTGATTACTGTACCTAGGCTTGTAAATATATGTAACATGAAAAAGCAAATTGAATAAAAATGAAAGATAATCCCACAACCAAAGTTGAGAGCCCAGGTCTCCCCCAAACCATTTACCTGCCTAACCACCTGCTGCCATCAGTAATGACTGTGTGGTACTGGTTCTGTGTCCCTGCTCATGCCTGGTAAAGATGTTTGGAGTAGGGGATTGGAGAACAGAGAAAAAGGAGAGAGATAGGAAAAAGTGGAAAAAGCCCAAACACTTTAGTTCTAGACAAAATCATTATGCTCCCTTTTAAAACAGTAGCCATGTGACTCTTACTGTCTTTTTGATATAATGCCCTTGCTGTATTTAAAAAATAAACCATTTGAAAAGGAAATTAGCCATCATCTGAGCATGTTCAGTGGATTAGGAACTTCAGGGATTCTGGGCACAATTGCACTTAAATTCAGGATTCTCAAACCAGAACAATTTTGGTAACGTACAAGAACAAGCTAATGTAATACCTGCTAAGTCTTACATGCTTGGGGGATGGGGGGTGGGGTGGGGGGGTGTGTTGGGAGGATGTCGTTGTTTGGGTTTTTTTGAAATCTATAATCTTTTGATTATAGATATCCAAAGTTCACAGGAGTTTTTCTTCTTTGTGTCTCTCTTATCTGATTTCCTGCATAACGGTGAAAAGGGCTTTCATTCATGCTTTACAACTTAAAAGCATTAATGCTGCTTGCTTCGATATTAATAGCTGTTTCAAAAAGCATCTTGAGTTAAAAATTGTCAGTGTTCATGAATGTGTTACAAGCTTTTAGAAATAATTAATTTACCTTTGGGGATTATTTTTCTTTTTTTTTTTTACCTTATAGTCTAAAATTGTCCAGCTCCTTTTTTCTTTTCTTAAAGACAAACGTGAAATTCCCAGAAATTGGTGTGAAATAAGCTTTAACACTTTCATGATTCTTTGGATGCTTTTAAAAATATTTTACACCCTTTCTGAACTGTTGAGCTTTACAGTCAACAGTCATTTTCCAGAAATCTTACTAATACCAGGTAAAGCAGTTATTCTTCTGCAATATTATTTTAACAATAAAAGGCATAGTTTTGTTGTGATTCCAGTTTCCATTTAGAAAAAGCGTATCATCTTCATGTCAAGTCATATGATGCCATACGCCTGTTCCAGTATTTAAATGTAAGTGAAAAGTGTCTTGATCGCTGCATCCTGTCTCTGTCAGTGCAAAAAGTAAAATTGAATGAATTGCTGACCTGTTTCTGGATCCACTGAGAAATACGGCTGTCCCTGGAGGATGCTGTACACCACTTTGGCACTGTTTCCATAGTTGGCATCGTCAGCATCTGTGGCTGTCACTTGAATAACAGATGTACCTAAATGGATAAAAAACAAGGAATCAGAGATTTTAAGAAGGCATCTACCTCTTGCAAACCACATACAGTTGTTTCAGTATTGAATTCAATAAAAAATCAAACAGCATCTAGTGGACAAATCCAATGTTACCCTACCCAAGCAAACTGTAAAATAAAGTCTCATCTTCCTTGTGACTAAAACTAAAATCTTTATTGCTTAAGATTCATGCTTCAATTAAACACGAGTAAATGCATAGAAATTGACATACGACTTTGAAACCCAACACAGCATTAGTTTTTTTTTTGGTGATCAAACAAATTTGAAGATTGTTCTCTGGTAATAACATGACCTCGGTTGAAACTGTTTACTTAAAAGGTGGATAACTGCTGTGTGAAAAGTACCGTTATGATTCTTAAACTTGTCTTAATCAGTAAACTAACCTAAAGCAAATTTCCCCATCCTCATTTTCTGCTTAAATGACAACCTCCAAATATCTGAAGTCAGACTGAATAAAAAAATTTGTCTCATCCTAACTAAGTTTTAAGATACTTTAAAAAAATTAGCTTGATTTTGCAGTAAGAAATTATGTTCTTTTTTTTCTCTCTGGATCAAAGTTATCCACCTATTTGGCAAATAATTGCAATTAAACAATAACTATATTTTTTTCAGCATTCACTTATTTTACATGTAAATGGCTTACCCATGTCCTGTAATCACAATGGGGAGAATATAGGCTGTATGGGATTAAGAGCATTGTGAGACAATACATTTGGTGTAGTTTATGGATTAGAAGCAAATGAAAGCTTCTGTAAACATTTTCTTATAAGATACGTAAAAGGACAAAACTGTTCTTCATAAGCTTTAATTTCTAAGCAATTTTCAAGATGTCAGGATACATTTTGCTAACACAATGTAGAGCTGACAAATGTCTGAATAAATGCACGCAGTCTACTAGCTAGAAGTGTAAAGGTCCTTAACTCCTTGCCAAGGGCAGAAGACTGACTGAGAAGAATCTCTACCCTATTTTTGGCTGGGTATTTTTTATGTATCTCACTTATAAGAAAAAGGTCTAGTGAGCACTGTCCACTTAAGTGATATCATTTCCTATTCCTTTTTTTTCTTCACCTTCAGCCTCTCTAGAGGCTCACCCAGATAACTTGCAGTCAAATATCTGTCTTGACTATAAATTTAGAAGATACTCATTTACCTATGACTAATAGAATTGAAGCAAATCATCTCTACTGTCGCTCTTCAGAGGGACTGGGGAAAGTAGAAATTCAGAGTAATCGAAACAGATTTATGAGAGCAAATGTTGTTATTAGGTCCCGTTCAATGTAACTGCTTTCTCACAGTATGTAATACCACTTTACACATAATAGTTTTACCTACATAATAGTAACAATTCCCACTATTTCAGGTTATCTGACCAGCATAATGAGAGGGGAAGAAAACTTTCTCCACAGCAAACCAGCAGAACAAAGTTGTAAAAATGCTTTGTCATACTTCACCAAACTATGAAGAGGATTTTTGCCATCAGCAATCTAGATTACTTGTTGCCTGGTTAAACAGTTAGAGGTCATCTCTGCGCCACACTGAGCTGTAAAGATAATTCTGAAGAAGTGAATATTTAAGGACAATTTTATCACTAACAGTGTCCAACCAAACTGCTCATCTGGACAAAAAATGAAGACTGTTTTTTTGAGAAATGTAAAGTTCCATGAGTCCTGTCTGCTTTCAAAAATCCCATGCCTCCTCAAGAATAACAGCGAAAGGAGCATCAATATCACTTGCTAGCCTATAAAAAATAGAAAAGTCATCAATAGAATCATATGCTTATACTGTGTGCCACTGTAGCATCTAGAAGTTAAGAATCAAGGGAAATGTCTGTTTCCATCCCACTCTTCCCTCTAAAAAGCCCAAATATCCTCATCAGGAAAACTTACTACTCTAGCCTCCTGATCCAGGCATTGTCTTGGGACTGACACAGAAGTTTGAGTATGGTCATAATGACTGAATGCACATTAACTTTCTTTTCCTAGAGCATTGTTTTGATGAAAAAAAGAATGCTAAAGACTGTTTTGAGAATTATTTATTTATTTGTTTATTTATTTTAAGAAAAGCAATACAGAGCTCAGGGCAGTCTTTGGGAAATTTCTGTCTTTGTCTCATTGGAATGTATATCTTTGTTTCCTGAGGCTCAAGTTCCATAGAGTTATGGTTGCTGAGGAGGGTACAGAAGCTGTAACCCTAGAGAAACTTTGGAGGTCACTGCTAGATAATTCAAGTAGATCTTATGTAGTAGGAAATCTCATTACAGTTTGCAAAATACTGATATTTTCTTTCATTTGTCAAATTTTGTAGAGTGCTGAAAAAATACTGTTATAACAGCTGCCGCTTCCTAGTAAACTAGTAGTACAATCATGAAAAATGGTTAACAGAAGTATATCCTCAGAAAATGTATTATCACCATGCAGTTCACTCTCTTCTCTGCCAACAGTTTGCTGTGTCGTAACAGAGGATTCTCACGAACAACAGGCAATGCTCATGCAGCTTTTTTATGATGAAAGAAACTGCTCTTAACTTTCAGGGTCCAAAATTAAACCAGGAAAGGCAGTGAAATAGAAGAACTCAACACTAATTATGAAGTAATTGATAATGAGGCAAAACCAGTTTGGATCTTTTAAGTTAAATACAACTATGTCCTATACTCACCCCCACCTAAATGGTACCCATGAAATGTGGATGTATTTATTTATTTGTTTATTTATAGCCTAGATTACCTCACAAGTAGCCTTTTGCCCACATTTGTCAGCGGAAGTCAGCATGATTTAAAACATGAATCAGGCTGCTAAGTTAGAAATTAGAAGCTTTCTGAGGTACTTCCACAGTTGCCAACAGGAGCAAGAGTGAAAGAGTGAAGTAGCACCTGGGAAGAATGGGGGAGTCGAGGGAAGGTGGTTTAGTTTTTGTCTTTGTTTCTCACCATCCAACTCTATTTTTAATGGGCAATAAATGTAAACCATTTTCCGAAGTTGAGTCTGTTTTGCCCCTGATGGTAACTGGTAAGTGATCTGCCTGTCTTTATTTCAGTCTGTGAGTATTTCCATCTTATTTTC
>NW_009602166.1:28961-35082 GCF_000690535.1 Cariama cristata
CCTGCTGAAGAGGAGGAGTGAGAGAGCAGCTGGGTGGCCTTCTGGCAGCCAGTCAAGATCAAACACACCACACAAACAAACTGGTGTGAAAGATGACAGAGAAAATGTGAGAATGACTACAATAGTGGCCTAAGGAGTGATAACATCACTTCTCTGTGAAACAAAGTGAACTTCAACCCAAACCTACACACCAAGTCTATCCTGTCTCAGGATGGGAATTAAATCTCAGAGTTCTCAAGAGGTATGTCTTATTTTCTTTTTTTTTCTTTTTTTTTTTTTTTCCTCTTTCTTATTTGTTTTCTTCTGCTTTGGTGAATTCTCAGTACATCTTTCACACAGCTTGCAGATTGTTTTCTTGGCTTTGTCTCTCAAAGATTCTCTCTATGTCTGCACACAATGAGTAAGGAATAGCAGTTTGCTGAATGTGTTGAATTTTCCAAGCTTTTTCAGTGCTATAGCATCAACATTTCCCCCCCCCCTTCCTTTTTCTCTTTGCTTAGATGTACTTTTCAGTCTGGAAGTTTAAGCACTTCAACAACACATCTGTGATGGATGGGGTTCTAATGTAGGGATAGAAAAATGCAGGATAATTGTGAAGATAACCTGAGAGAAGACAAATCTAGACTGAATCTGTGAAAGTGGTGTTTTTGTGTCCATGTGTTTGTGTGTGAGTGTAATATGCAAGTAAGAACATAAAGTCCAAAAAGGAAAACTGAATTACAGAAAACGTCACTCTATATCTAGGACACTGTCACTCGGTGTCAGAACTGAGTCCCACACAGATTTCCAGAACTTATGAGGAGTGAGACACAAATTTGAAAAAGTGTTTGAAATTAGAATGCTTTTCTGAGTTATGTTTAAAATGCTTTCTATTTTTTGTGCTATTCAGTGTTTGAAAGAATGCCTCTGGTAAAACTAGGTCTTCTAGCGAAATACCAGTGTGCATTGCAGAGCTGAAGTGAATAGCCTGCAGAGGATTGCTGTAGAGCAAAAAAGGCTTTCCACTAGAAGAGATCGGAACATGCTTTGCTACTTTTTTGTGTGAAGTCGTACTCTTCAGCATGCAACTCCTGTTCCTACTTGGCTCCTTTGGTTGACATGAATTAAAACAGCTTCTGCCAGTCAGAAGAATATGTATGGGTCTATTTGAAAATGCTATTTTTACTGATAACTTTTTCTGTAACCTTCATTTTGAACAGTGATCTCCAGCTTGGGTGAAGAAAATGAGCAGACTATGTTGTTAGCATAGTATGTTTCAAAATTCCACCATGAACATTGGATCAAAAAATGACAGATAGTGTTTTAAATATCATTCAGAATCATGACATTTCTTTTCCAAAGGGAATTCTGTAACTTTGAAATGCATTTTGAATCTGATTCTGACATTTTATATAAAAGTAGGATTTCAGATCAAATCAAACTTTTGATTTTAAGAAAAAAATAAGATGTTTGGTTTAGAATTTGGCCTTCTAGTATAAAGTTTTCAAAAAGTAATTAGGAAGTAAAAAACTTGGAAAATGCTGAAACAAGATGTGTTTTACATTATCAGACAGCTTTCTTTCTATTTTTTTGTCAAGTCGATTTCTGTCAAAATTGGCAATTATTGAAAATTTCTAATTTTTATGGAGAACTTCTCTGTGTGTTTGTGTATCTAGCTCTGTAAGAGAGAGCTCTACTCAAAGCAGAAAGGCTGCTTAATTTTCAGAAATAGAAGACCAGCTGGGTTAAGTGGAGAGGCAGGAAGGACTTTATCTCCCTAAAGGAGAAGCTCTTGTGCTTGCTTCCTGTTTTCAAGCAGAATGACAATCTGCTGTTCATCAAGTTTATTCATGGAGGGAAGATTTTAGAAGTGGGTTACTTTTACAAGCTGGAAAGGTTTGGGAGAGCTCTGGAAAACCTCTGGAGGCAAAATTAGGAATTTTGTTTAGCTGAAAGCCTAAAGAAGATAAGTGGACAGATAGTTGCTCAGACAGCATGGGTCCAAGTATTATTTTGATGTGGACATACTATAGAGATGCCCCTGCTGAAGACATGAGTGAAATTTTAAGTGAGCTACAGAAACAGTGACAGATATTAAACCACTTCTGTTTTTGAGAGCATGTTGTTCTCTCTGGGTAGGAGTCTGTGCTTAGGCAATAAACTGGAGAAATTATGAACTAGTAGCAGTTCTAGGGCACTACCCAAGCCAAAGAAGTTCAGGAACACGTAGAATTCACCACCAAGGATCTCAGCACCACATCGTTCAGACTACATCACTTCAGACTCCTTTCTATACAAAGGGCAAGGCTAAATAAAATTGAGATATAATTCTTATGTTTTGACTGGAAGACAACTCTACCTGGAAAGCTGAAGGAATAGAGAACTGTAAAGTGAACTTTGCTCTTTTATACATGACCACAATTTAGAGGAGATTTCACTGGACTGCTTTTTCTTTTATGCAGAAAAGTCCAGAAGGTTGGTAGCATGAAAGATTTGTAAAAGCAAAGGAAAAAGAACAATAAAAGCAGAAAAGGAGCAAATGTCAACAGGTAAATAGATAAATGATCCAAGATAGAAGAGAAATAAACGGGCTTGACTAAGAAAAACAAATAAAGCCAACTTAGAACAAATAAGGATCCTGAGGAACCAGACTCAAAGAAGCAATAACATGACACTGGAAAATTAAGAAGGAACTTAAAATGTAGTTCAGCCCTATATATTGAGAAGAAATGTATAAAAAAGAAAAAAGAGAGGAGGCAAAAAAAGTAGCAGAACAGGAGATGTAATAGTTGATAGATTACATTTTACCAAGTTGTTGATTTTTTAATAGTCTGCCATATAGGTATGAGGTGAAACTTAATTTCACTTGAAAACATGCTGTCTCTTGTTTTTGTCTATGTAGTCTCACAAAATGGCTAACTGAGAAGTCAGTTGATGTGCTAGCTCCTGTAGATAGATACTGTACCTTTGTTTTGGCTGCCGACTGATCTCCCCTCCAGGAAACACAAACTTTGCACCACTGTGGTGTACATGAGCAGCCACTGTAATCTCTGCTAACATGACAAAGTAATTTGTGAAAAATGCAAGAAAAACAAGCTATTCTGTGTGGTGTAGCCTTACTTCTTCCCTCAGAACTACATTTTCCTCCCGTTTCACTCCATACCAGTAAAAACAGATGGACCTTACCACCCATTCTGGAAATATGAGATTCTATTTTTATACAGCTTTACTCTGGAAACAGTCCTTTGTATTTCATAAACATAATGGGGAAGTAATTGTCATCATTTCTTGTGTTCTGTTTTGATGTTTCAGGGGTTTGTTCAATGGTTCCTTTTCTATGACAAAATGAAGTCACATTTTAGATTGTGTTATCAGAACTTGCATTAAAGAAGTAAGTACGTGCTAATGATTTTCTCACCACATAGAAAGATGCAACTGACGAAACTACTCTGTCTTTAATCTGCCTGAAATGCTGCGTCGGGTAGAGGCTTTTGCCAGTGAATACAATACATACAGTATTGTAACATAATGTCTGAAACTGAACTAGAAAAGAATGGCTAAAGCTGAACAAAGCCTCTAGCCCTCGCTCTTCTGCTGTTCAATACCTTGATACAGTAACTTCAGTTTTCCTTTGGCAGTAATTGTAACTGTGAAGTGCATCAGATTCCCTGGAAGAGAATTTGAAAAGCATTATCGATGCAATAACAAGTGGGAAACAGTAAAAAGAATGAGAAGTCGTTTGAAGTATTGGTGGGTGAACCACTCTCTGTATATTTATTCTTTCGGGAAGGTTCTTTTTCCCCTTCTCACCATAAAGAAAGTAACTTCTGAAACAGCAATACTGGTGCCGTCAAATGGCAGTGATAAGACAGAGAAAACAGTAGTCAAGACTCTTTCAAGTGTTAGTTAACTAGCTTTTACATTCCGTTTCCTAGTGAATAAAGAGGTACAGTATAAAGTGATCTGCCATCCATAATAAATGAACTGCAGCTTAGAAATCTTCTTCATTGTGTTCAACATGCTGTACACACAATTAGAAAACACAGTCCTTTTAGGCAGAGCAAGTATGTTCAAAAATAAATTAAAATCGAAAATGGAAAGAATTAATCATAAAATTATCCTCAAAACTTCCATTCAAAACAATTGTGAAACTTACTGGTAGCATGTTTCTAGGCCTGGAGCTGCTATGCATGCTGTAAGGTTGTTCCAACTAGGATTAATTGCTAATGAAACCAACATGTTAAAGGAACAACAAGTAATGCCATAATATGGCAGTTAATTACCTGGGTCACTCTTTCTCTGACCACAATGCTTTTATGGATTGTGTGGAAATGGGCCAGATTTATGGACTGACAGCTGCCATCCATGCCAAGTCAGTCACAGGAACTCCAAGACTTGTTTTCTTTTTAAAGATGAGAGCTGGCAATCTTGGCCCTTTGCTCTATCTTAATTTCTGGAATACTCCAAAAGAGAGAAACAACTTTTAGCTGTTTTTATGATAAACTTAGGAAGAGCTTGTCCCCGTTGATCTTACTAGGAGAAGCAGTGGTTCATAAAGACTGCAATGCCATTATCTATTGATTAAAAATCCCAATTCCTAGCCAAAAGTTCCAACCAAAATTTTAGTTCTATTTATAATTTTTGATTTATAAAATAATGAAGTAATCAAAGGGATGTTATTTCTTCACTACTCTCAGGGCCTTTTTTTCACATCACACAACTTTAAGAAACTTTCTGCTTTGCCCTTTTCTTTTCTCAAAAGAGGTTACCTGAGGTCCTCCATACAATCTCTAAAGGTTTCACTTAAGAGCAAAAAAGTAAGTTGAAAAGAAACAGTTTTCAATAATTGCCATTTTTTAGGACTAAACTCTGAGTTTCCAATGAAAATGCCTGTACAGTTCTGTATTTTACACTGCAACACAGACAGGTTTATGAATTTTTTGGGGAGGGAAGTTAGCTTTTGGTATCTATTTTTAATTTGCTCTCCTTTTCTGAGATTGGCTTTTGTATCTTTTTATTAGATTTTGGAGAGTCTCTTTACTATGGATTTCTATCTATAACCAGGAACTAGAACCTCACTCTCATTTGCATCTTCAAAATTCGCCTATAATACAAGTAAATGGAAATCTTTACAGAGTTTCTACCCTTTTCCAGCTCTGCAAACAGGTGCAATTTGAAACCGTATATGAATCTCTATTGTGACAAAGAGCGTGTAGTACATTACCATTGCAACAGGCTGGCCTCATATCTATTTGATGTCGGGGCATTTTCAACATCTATGGAAACCCCTGTTTGGGTGGTGATAGAGTCTGTCTCTTTAAACGTTAATAGAGCTGTGGAAAATAGTAATTTTATATGAAAATGCAGTAAAAGAAGGTATTATTGGTAAACTCAAATTTACATTAATTTATAATATGTGACTTGTGAAAGCCTCTTGCTTCTGTCTCTTTTAGATACTGTGGATGTTGTCTGTGGAAATACAATAAAGACCTGTAATTTAAAAGAGAAATGGAATCTAAAGCAGAGAAAATGAAATTAATTCCAAGGTTATCTTAGTCATAGTATTTTTAAAAATTACATTAATTAGAGTACTATTTTTCGACAAAAGCAAAACATTTCTAGAGTTTGCATGGGTATATATAAGTAAATACATATGTGCGTGTGTGTATGTGAGAGTATGTACATGTAGATAAACCTCCCAGAATATTAAGTAGCGTCATTCTAGGGACTTTTCTCTTATTATTTCTAGACATTTCATTTATCTTCAAAAGTATTCAAATGTCTTAAGTATAATCTGTCAAATGACTCACATGCAGAAATATTCTGTTAAAGACTGTTGAGTTTTCACTATGTTTGCAGATCGATCGCAAATGCATTGCTATTAATTGCAAGATTACAGTCACAGTAAATGACACACATCATGAGGATGATCTCATTTGGGCAAATCTCATAGATTTGAAAACTTCTGGTTGAAAAAGATTAAAGCTATTGAATCTCAATAGCTTCTTTGGGAAATGCTCTTAGAAATGCCTGAGCTAATTTCCAAAGATTTAGACACTGGGGTGTATAGGTCTCAGTGAAAATTAGTTGGATATATGTTTTTAAATAGTTTGTTTATCTTCCTCAGGTGGACACACATTCC
>NW_009602166.1:35113-41763 GCF_000690535.1 Cariama cristata
CCTGCTAGCCAAGGTATCTTTTAAAATCTTATTCATGAAGTCAGTAAGTATTAAGTCTTCCAGACCATGAAATATAAGATTTTTTTTCCCTGTCCTCTCTCTTAACCTAAAGATGCTAAAGACTTGGCTATTATTTAGGTGATTTTTTCACAACTGTGACATATTTTGACTTTATGAGGAAATAAACCTTTTGATTTTTGTTTACATCTCCAGTATACTGTGCACATAGCCTTATTTGTCACAGGCTATTTATCATTTGCCTTGAAGCAGAGTGAAATAACTGTTACTGAGTTGGCTTTCTGACAGGAAGCTTTGATGAGAATTTGCAATTTATTGGCAGTAACTCTGTTAAATGCAGGATATTCACACACATGTACATACTTCAGTCGACAGCAAGTTAAGTTGTTTTGCTTTGTTGGTTTTTTTTTAAATTACCAATTAAGTGTGAGCAATATATGTTTTAAATATGAAGTTATGAATAACTCTCATAAGTGTGCTGATTTTGGCTGGGATAGAGTTAATTTTCTTCACAGTAGCTGGTATGGGGCTATGTTTTGGATTTGTGCTGAAAACAGCATTGATAACACAGGGATGTTTCAGTTATTGCTGAACAATGCTCACACATAGCCAAGGCCTTTTCTGCTCCTCACCCCACCCCACCAGTGAGTAGGCCGGGGGTGCACAAGGAGTTGGGAGAGGACACAACTGGGGCAGCTGACCCCAACTGACCCAAGGGATATTCCATACCATATGATGTCATGCTTAGCATATAAAGCTAGGGGAAGAGGAAGGAAGGGGGACACTTTGGAAGGTACGGTATTTGTCTTCCCAAGTAACCATTATGTGTTGATGGAGCCCTGCTTTCCTGGAGATGGCTGAACACCTGCCTGCTGATGGGAACTGTGAACGAATTCCTTGTTTTGTTTTGCTTGTGTGTGCGGCTTTTGCTTTAGCTATTAAACTGTCTTAATCTCAACCCACACGTTTTCTCACTGTTACTCTTTGGATTCTCTCCCCCCATGCCACTGGGGGCAGTGAGCAAGCAGCTGTGAGGTGCTCAGTTGCCGGCTGGGGTTAAGCCACGACAATAAGTTAAAAAAAATTATACTTGCACAGGTCTTAATCATGCTTGATCTTCATTTCACAGCGTCACATATCTATGACGTTGTAGGAAAAAGCTACTCTGGAAAGTCTTTTGAGACATCTAGTTAGGTAGTAGATAATAAAACAAATGTGAGCATCAGGACTGCTGTCATTGTGAAAACTTGCAGATGTGCATTTTACTAGATATTAAGAAAAACACAATGATTGCCATGAGAAATACTGTAAGCTATCTTGTTCCATGTACTTAGTAAAACATGACTATCAGCGGGAATAATAAAGAATAGTTTTTAAATAAGCAGAAGTTAGACAAGATAACCTGGGATAAGACTTTTCTTGCCTGCATTTTCTTAACTCTATGAAGGCTGTGTGTGACACATAAAATTTTCGAAATGACTGTATGGCAAGAAGGAAAAATCATGACGTATAATAGCATTTAAGCCAAATTGTTAATTGAACAAAGAAAAACACACATGCAGTAAATGTCACTTCTAAAATTAATCTTCTATGTTCCTAGAAACTTATTATCAATTCTCATACTTATTTTCATGATTAATTAAATGTAAAATTTTATTTCTGTAATATATATAAATATACTTATCTATTTTATGTACATTATATACACATATGTATGGGCACATTTTAAGTGAGAAATTTACTTTTTTAACAATAGTGGATCCGTTATGGGCTGACATTCATAGTACTTCCATCTCAGTAGAGAGCCATTCGATGGTCTCTTTTAGGGATAATAGTGGACTCACTTCTTTTGGGGGAGTAATGTTCCTTTCCTGAGCTTGCTATTCAGGCTAGTGCTATGCTGCAGCTAAGTAATTTGTAATAGAAGTAGTCCTAATCATTCAGATTCACATGAGATAAAACTTTCATTTCTCAGTAGCTCTACTAAAACTGAGGGTTAGGGGTGGTGGGGGATAGCTCATGAAATTAAGTACACAGGATAAATAAAGATGTAGGAGTCTGGACTTTTGTTTTGTGACAGATTGATCTGTTTGACAAGACTGTTACCTCTCTGGAAGACTGAAAATGTCAAAGCATCTTTATGTACGTTCTACTGTGTGTGATGCTTAGTTACTCTATTTTATATTGTATTAAAAAAAAATAAATTATTTTATCTTACACCCAAATATGAACCAAATTAGAAGTTATAGATAAATCTGATGGAAAAGAAACCAAAACAACATCCTTTGTGTTTTACTTTCAAAATAGATGCATGCATGTGTTAACATGATTTAAAAAATTTTTACACTCAGCTACATAATGTTAACAACTCAAATGTATATTCAGGCATTCAGAAAGATGACTTTGATTTTGAAAACAACTGAAAAGCTTCTGTATTCAGAAGATTAGACTAAGTAAGCATCCCAGATATGCTTTGATTTAACAGAATAAAAAAATGAAATGATACTTCTCTATATAATTTATAAATTTATTCTAAGGCTACATATAACCAATTCTCAAAGAGATGTAACTTCTATCTAGATAGTTACAATTCCTGACTCAGATCTGTACGTCCAGTCTTCCCAGCCTACTACAGATCCAACATTTGAGAAATCCCATTCTCAAAAATCATTTAAATGGAGAAAAGGATTTTTTTCTGGAATCTAAAACTACACAACTTAACTGCATGGTGTCAGGAAAGAACCTTGTGCATTAGTATGATATAAATAGACACATTAATGTTAGCACTTTAAGAGCAAGACCTGCCCTTAGACAACAGATTACCTCCTCCCCACTATGAAGTGCGTTTATTTTAATGTCTGCCATGTTTTAGTTTTACTAAAAGATATTACACATGTATACCTCTATTTGACGTGTTCCATGTGATAAAGATAGTGTTCCTGATATTAGTAATGTTAATTAGGTCAAGCTATTCCAATCCTTAGAACTAACAGTTCTATTGCTGCAGGCTCCAATATGGTCACATAAATGTGAGCAGGGGCTCACCACACCTGTTATACTGCAGCCTGTTTTAAAAAAAGCAAACTTATTTCGTGACTGGTAGCTGCAAGAGCTCGCGAGGGAGTAAATGAGGTGCCTGTAAACTGGCATCATGCCTAGGAACCCAGTATTTACTGAGGCTCTGAAAACAGGTTGCACATGGCTGTGAATTGTAACACACTTGTATCAAAGGACATACAAAGGGTGTATGTTCGTATCAAGAGGTGTATATATACTGGCTGAAGCAACATGTCTGTTCCTTAGTATTTTCAGAATGTGAATGAGATTTTTATATTTTAGATGTGAAGCCATGAAAGATGAAAAGACCTTGGTTTAACATCCTATTGGAAGGACAGCAGAACGTATCCCATTGTACTGCACTACAGCGTGAGCAAAAGTGCTGATGTAAAGGATTCAGACACATTATGCTTTTGTTCAGAGATTATAGTGTTATAGCTGAAAATCTACTGAAATAGAAGAAAGGAAAATGGATACATCAAACAATTTTTAGTGTAAGTGTGATATAGGAACTTTTAATGCTAATTTCAAGCTCCAATCTAGAGATGTCCAGGCCTCCTGTTTTTTTTTGTTTTGTTTGGTTTGGTTTTTCAATGTACACAGATAATGGGAAATAATAAATTTGTTCCAATAAAGTATCCAGACAAAGTGTATTGCACTGAATCATTTCAGAGAAGTATAAAGGGGAGCCACATTTAACATAGCCCAGGCCTGAAAATCCCACTTGGCCAGAAGACTGTCACTCCAAGGGCACTGTGATGTCCGTTGCTACAGTAGTTGAACACATTTCGACATACTTATGGAGGTGAGCTGTTCTAGTTTTCCAATAATTGGTGGGAAAATGGGACATGTGGAGACTATATGAGTTTATGGTCACCTTGAAACTGCATCTCCAAAGTTTAGATCAACCAGTTTACAAAGCCTAAAGTCCCATACAATGCTTTAAAAGTCACCCTGCTTACTAATTGCTACATTTGAACTGCAGTTTAGACCAGCATGTCATGAAGGGTCAGCAAGTGGAGGTTTATGGGAGCTGAAAGGAGGTCACAAACTTCTAACAATGAGTTGACAGTGGCTCAGTTTCCACGGGACACGAATATGGAAATTATTTATACCTTCCTGTGCTTACAGCAAGTGCTAGCTACCTTTACTTGATGACAGCACTGCTACTACACCCTGATATCTTCTTGCACCAAGAGTGAGTGGTTACTCACAGGGGGTGAATAGATGGTTCTGGTTTTCCTATTGTACTTCCTCAGACTTATGGTGTCTTAATAAGAAACCGGCCTTCCCTCCCCGGCAAAAAAAAAGTCAAGAAAGAAAATGAGGAGTCCTGTTTAGAAGATATGAGGATTTTGTAGATGAAGAAAAATGAATATATCAAGTGATTTTTTTAGCTGAGGTTAGATACTGTTGGATGAAAGAGTCTCTCCTGCTTTTACCTGCTATACTTTGCATGATTCTGTCACTTCCCTAGCACCAGCTCTGGTATGTAACTTCATATGACCTAACCCAGTGAACAAACATAGCAGAAAAAGAATATTGACCATGAACAATCCGTTTTTCTGAGGATTTAGCTCCTTAAACTTTCTTCTTTTGGGTTTAGAGGGGCAATGGGTAAGGACTAAGACAGCTCAACTAGGAGCAGAGACACCAAAAGAAGAAAAAGCATCACTTCTTTTGGCTGTAGTTTAAAATCTGACTATCTGTAATTTTAAATGTTCTGTAAATCTTAAGTTTGTGAATAATTTAAATTCTTCAGAAGCACTGCTTTGAATCTTATTAAGGCTTATTTTTGTCCCTCATTTTTCTGAATGTGCAGTCTCTCAATTTTTTCAAGTGTTGCGTTAATACAGTCTGTATAAACTTTAAAGGAACTATGCTATTTTGGATGACTCGTGAAGAATTTCGCAAATTTTATGAATATGATTTATTTATTTAAGTTTCCTCTTTACCTTCATATATATGTATACATAATATATGCATATTACTTTTTATGTGATTGCTTGTATTAGTTAAGTGTTTATCTTTTCTTCAAGTCAGTAACAAAGAATAATGCAGTATCACTATTGGATAAAATGATTTATGTAAAGATAAAAATAACAAAGATCTGAAGGAGAAAAAATAATATATAAATTAAATGTTTACTTTTAATTTCATATGGTATGCTTGGATGTTGAACAGAGCTGCACAGTGATAATCATCCAAAAATGTTATTATTAAAGATTAGTTACATCACTTGTTTGGATCCTAAAAGGAAACTATTGCTTTTCATTTGGATCAAAGTGTATGTTTATTTGTTTGTTGAGATCACATAATTATTTGGGAGTGTTATAAACTCATACATTTTCATCTGAGGATGGTTTCATTCTGTTTCTTGAAGAGCTGAAACATCTACGTTACATATAGTTGTGTTAACTGAACATAGGAGAAACCTCAGGAGAAAAAAATAGTTGTAAAAGGACATTTAAATTTTACAGAAATTATATACATTGATCATGAAATAAAGTCCATACAGGGAGATCATAACACTTACATAATATCCAGCTTGAAATTAATGGAGCTGTCCAAGTTCAAAATAGCCTGTTGATACTCTCAGAGCTGTAGTAAGCTCCTTGCAGAGTAGACCTCCTTTTTACTAGGAAAATACTGTTCATATTATATACATAACTATTCAAACAATAGAATAATTCAAGGAAAAAAAATAATCTTGATCTTAATAAGATTCTTTTGGCATTTGAGTGGTTTTCTTTTTTAACTGAAAATACAAAGTTTTAAGGCACTTACTATTACCCTTCTGTAAAAAGTTCTGCCTCATGCCAAATACAAAATATTTATAAAGCATTCTATATACTTTCCTAATAAAAATGTCATGCAAGCCTGCTGTAAGTGAAAATACTATGCAAGTATCGAACAGAATGCATGTCCAAAACTGATAAACCCCCAAAATACCCCAAATTTCTTGGAAAACTAGATTTATGTTTTTAATTCATTAAGAAAAAGAGGATTTTGCCTTTTTCACATTGGTGGTTTATTTCAAGGAAGTATTATGAGGCATTGAACATTATTTTGTATTTTCATCTTTATTTTGTTGAAAGTAATTTTTTTATTATAAAGACTTGTAAAAAATAATAAAGAAGATGGTAGATTTTAAAAAGATAAAAATACTGCATTTTGAAAAAGGAACCCTATGTAGATTCTGACAGTTATAGAGATTTTGAAATTCTTTAGTTATAGTGGCACAAGCAAAGAGAAATATAGGAAGCTATATTCTAGCTACAGGATTTCTGCCATACTTAGTTTGACTAAAAGGAATTCTAATACTATGTTTTAACCACAGAATGTAAAATACTAGCTCACAGAAAAAATATTTATTTGAAATATAACTTTCTCTTAAAGCTAACTCAATAATTAATTTTAAGAGTATATGTTAACAATTAATATTCTGAAATTTTGCAAGTTAGCAAAATGGTTTTCATAAGCTTGTGGCAAATTCAAGACAGACATTCATAGCTTTTTTTTATAAGTATCTGAAACCAGGGAAAATATGCAGAGGAGAAAATATAATTATTTCC
>NW_009602166.1:41775-48945 GCF_000690535.1 Cariama cristata
ATGAAAGCTGCCTCCATTTAGTCATTTAAACACATCTGTAGATTAATGCTTACTGACATAAGCAAATTCATAAATAGAAAAACTGATGGTTACTGCGTTTGGCTCAGGGTTTTTTTTTATTATTATTTGTTTGTTTGTTTGTTTGTTTTTTACCATAAGGCCTACTTTTTTTTGTAAGAGCTTCCTATACAAAATAACAACCTGTTCTTGAGAAACACGTTTAAGATTATGTGATGCTGAAAACGTGATGTAACTAAAACTAAGTACCAGAATGATGTCTTACTTAAGTTTAGTAGTAGTTGTGATGCTTATAGATTCCCAAGAGATACTATAGCAAGAGTGAACAATAATAATAGAACTCTGAACACAATCATTGTGTAATTGATGTTGCAGTATATACTACTGCACTCACAGACAATAGCAAAGTAATAAAAATGGTAGTATTAATGCATATTACCTGGTGTGTTTTTACTGTAACGTCATCTCTCTTTTTTCTATTTCAATTTGTGTGTGTATGTATTTTATATATATCTTTTATTTAGAGTAGCTGTTAAATACAAGACATGTTTAGGCATAGTGTAATCCTGTACACCTGAGTCAAAAATGGCCATATCTGTATTGCATGTACAGTGTCCTTCTATCAAACATCACTATTCAGCTACAGAAAAAATCTTTTATTCTGACTGCACTTGCAATGAAAGTAATTTAATGGAAAAATTATAAATTTTACATTTAGCCATTTAAAATATGGCCCTCTATACTTATACATTATACAAATCCTGGCATGTAGAAATTCTGAACCAGGAGGTGCCTTTGGTTAGATCCATAAAATCTAGAAAATAGCAGTTAAGTATGAAGAAATAGGTGCTAAGTTGAATTAGGTATTATCTCTTCTCTTAATAGGATCAAATCAAAGATTAAAAATACGTTGTGAAATACCCATCAGCTACATGCTAAAGATGTTTAATGAGAAAAAAACGGTAAGCCTTACTGATTAAAATTAGCAAGGCAGGTACAGGAGGATGTAATAATATTGACCCATGTATCAAAAGGGATTGAACTCCACAGGACATCTCATTGCTAACTTCCCTTTTAAAAAAATTCTTGATAACTTCATTTATATCCTGAGAAAAGTAGTTTTTACAATGAGGTGTAGGATTAGTTTTTATTTCATTTTATTTTGGTTTTTTTAGCAAGCATCTTTCACTTGGAAAAATACTTAGATCATAGTTTCTACTTCTGTAAGCCTTGAAAATAAAATGAGCAGATTTTAAGTATGATCAGAGCTATACTTTTCCTTCTACATGAAGAGGAAATGAAAAGATTATTCTCAAGATGCATAATATGTATTTATCTTCTCTGAAGTTTCCTCTTATAGTATTTCTAAAATATAGCCAAATCAGAATAGATTGTGTTTCAAATCCACCTGCTCATCATTGTGAACAAGATTGTATCTTACAGCTTTGGCATCTATCAGTTTAAAATGTTGAACGTCTTTTGTTCCTTTACTTTCTGTATTATGTTTTGATTAACCTTAATAGGTCTGCCTAGCATCTTTTTCTCATTTTTTGGAATTCTTTTTATTAAATCAATTTACCTAGTCTGACATAAATCTCAGGATTCTTCCAGTCAACTCTAGTACTGTTAAAAAATACAGCTACAGCAGTTATTATCCTCCAATTCTTCAGTATAGTAGCTGCTTTTAATGAGAAATTCCATGTTAGAAGTTCTTAAACTAACTTTCTCATTTAATTTTTTAAGTTAATATCACTGTGAACATTTAACATGATCACTTCCATAAAAGCTGTCTGAAATGACACTGCAGTCAGCTCACTTCAGTGGTTTTGATTGCTTCTAGTACTAACTTTGTTACACAGCATTTTAGGTAAACCCATAATGCTGTTGGAGGTATGACTGGATCCCGTTTAGGCACAGCAAGGCTAATTTATGTATAGCTTCCTGGCTGCAGTGTAGATATTACAACATAGGATTAGCACACACTAGTGCACAAATAAGCATTCATATTTCCCCCCAGGCTTGAATAGACTGTGCTGAAAATCCATGTTATGCTTTCACTGTTTGTACTATCAAACTAGTTAAACATGAGTGAGGTTTGCCTATTGGTACTGAAAATCACACATTCTGTCAGAGGCGTTGCCTTGTCATTTTCCCTTGTGTTCTCTACAGCTGGTTATTCCAAGAAATGGTCGGTAACACAGAAATATTAGTATGATATGTCATTTGAATAACAGATACACACACAGCTGGAAACATTGCTAGTGATGATTCCGTTTCAGTTTCTCAATCTTTGTGACATTTTCCTGATCTTTCATAAATATCTGCTGTCATATTTGTTGAACTTGACAAACATAATAAATATAATAGTTAAGAAAAAAAATATTTTAGGATACAAAATTGGAAGGAAGTGAAGGATGGGAAGAAACTGAGATTTTCCCATAAATTTTTGACCTGCTCATCATAAGTATATCTATTTCTTAAAATGTGTGTAGTGTAATTGTATAGTTGGTTCCAGTGGGAAATGTTATTTGGTTAGGTATGCAAGAATCTGTGTATTTATATTATGACAAATAACCTTCATGATCTTAAGTATTTATGCAGGTAATGCAGGACTACGCTGAGTTCTTCATTTGATGTAGTTTTAGTAAGGATGATCACCTTGTTCCAGGGATTCTTATTTTCATTTTATTATTCTTATTTCCTTCCATTTGTTATAGAGGAACATCTAGAACTAAGGGACACTTAATTTTTTTTCTGAAGTCTTCTGGTTTTCTGGAATGCACTTTTGTGATGTCAGTCTTCTTTCTTTCTTTCTTTACATTTTCAGTCTAGTCTCTGTCCTTTTCTTTCAGATGATTTACTTTCACAGCAGCAATAACTCTAATATGCATTGCTCACTCAATAATTTCTCAGTTTGTTCATGACTTATTTTTCACAATCCCGCAACCTCAAATTCCATTTTAAATTCTGTAGTCCAGATTATATACCAAAAACACTGAAGAGATTAAGTGTTGAGGTGTAATGAACCTACTTGCATAACTGACAATTCTGTAAATTTGTGATGTTCTGCAATAGACACTATGTTCAGGAAAAAAATGTTTGGACTGCATATCAAATCATACCTATTGAATGAAGGATAGTTACAACTGTTTACATATAATTTTCATAATACATTGGAGATTTTTTAGTGGATATCGTAGCCACTGTGGAAAGTATGAACCAGGAGCTACTTCCACAGCCCATTGCCACACTGTATCAGTTTTGAGTTTAATTTTTGTTGCACTCTCTTTTTTCTTATTTTCCTTGCATTTTGTTGTGTGTGCTCTCTAGTGCGTATTTGCTGGCTTACATTCATATAGCTTTCTTTTGTCTAGATATTTCAAGAACTACACTATCTCATTCTGTTTCTTATGTGTTCTCTTGTGTGCTTTATAGGAAGGTCTACAAGAGTACCACTTTCTCACCTGTAAGTTGTATTCCACTTATGGCAAAGATCTCTCCTTTTCACTCCCAAGTTATTTTCTCCAGTTACGGCATCTACTTCCTTATGTGGAGGAATGGGACAAAGACACTCCAAGAAGGAATATATCTATGTATTCCTTATTTACCTATATGTACATCCTGACTGTTGAATTAGCATTCTTATGACTGACTTCAGAAATATACAATTTCTGCTTTTTGACTGGACTGATCTGGATTTGAGTTCTTATCCTCTGCTACTTTAAGAAATTACAAAACTGCTTTTACTCATTCAAATTCAAATGCTGAAAGTTGCCATTCCAGTGTAGTTTTTATACCCCCAAACGCACATGTCAACTAAACAGAGCAAAGAGTAACTCGGATCTCTTTTTTGCCTTCATATTAGAAGCTAAAGGGCTTTTTTTACCATTTAAATACTTTTCCTCTAGTTCTTTCTTCACAGTAAAGCTCACCTTTGCTTGGGTCTTTTATGGACACTTTCTCAGCTTAAAGTACATAATGGTACTTATACTATCATCATCCTCATCAAATATAGACATTTCGTAGACTTAAAATTTCACAGGCAGTGCCAAAGTGCTGGATCTTATTCTGTTCTCTTTTATTCATGCTTCTCCATTGAATCTAATGAGATTGGACTAAGTGGTAAGGTTAAACATGGACATCATGCTTTTTACCCTATCTATTTCTATAGAATTCCTTCCTTACAAATGTATTTCAAATTAAATATGACAGGTGCACTGCCAACATTTTTACTTCACAGATTATCAGCAAAGTAAATTCAGAATGGAAAGGATTTCTGTATTTTCCATGTATCTTTAAAAGAACCATTCTTGGGCCCTTAGCATTACACATAGTAGCATAGGTATTTCCTTCTCATGATTCTAAAATAGAGTTATATGATAGAATCCTGTTCTGTTATACTTCTGCTACTGCTCTGAGAGATAATTATAATTGTTAGTTTCTGAAAATTATTTTTCAAAGATACATATTAGTCGCTAACGTTGACTGGTATTTTGTTGCCTCTCTTAACAATGACATCATCCAGGGCTGATTTTGCA
This sequence comes from Cariama cristata, assembly GCF_000690535.1. Lineage (NCBI taxonomy): Eukaryota > Metazoa > Chordata > Aves > Cariamiformes > Cariamidae > Cariama > Cariama cristata. Next base: position 46,332 of record NW_009602166.1, read on the forward strand.
AGCTACTATAGTAATTCATGAGAAGTAAATAACTCTTGAGAATTTGTCAGTTGTTTCCTATAGCCTATGTATTTTAACCTTACTCATGTTATCAGAGAGACTGTCTCTGTTGTAAAAGAGTGGAGGACTTAGGTAGTCATTGTAACTTCTGATGAATGTATGCTGGTGAATATTATCTATCACTTCATATTATTTGAACAAAACTCAGAGAATTATTTTCCTTTGATGCTATGTTTCTCACTCATCTTCTGCTTTCACTCTACATTTTTACTTTTCAGTGCAACAGTTGTGAATAGCTGTAAGTTTTTATCCATGAAGAAAAATACTTTTTAAACAAAACCAGTTGTTTCTTTGGGGAAAGGGTTCATATGTTTGGTATCTTAAAAAAAAAAAAAACAAACAGGTAAATCCATATTAAAAACAAAACAAAAACAAAAACAAAACAAACAAAAAAAACCAAAACAAAACCAAAAACCGCCACCAACAACAACTACTGATATTGATACCAAAGAGGAAAAAAAAAAATCCCAAACCAAAAAAAACCCTAATACTATTTTTTAGGTATCTGTAGGAACATATTTTGCATTATTTTGATGCATTAAATGTTTTACATACTTACTTGCTTGAAGTTGTTTGTGTCTAAAGGTACAGAAAGGTTTGGTTAATTAAACTTTACAAAAACAAAGAGGATACATTTTATGAAGTGATATTCTCAACTGTGGCAAAACTGTGTAACAACTGATAAGACAATCATATATTGTACATTTCTTGATGATTCCTGTGGGCTTAAAAGAGTAAAGAGTAGCTTATAGTGTGGAAAAAAAGATTTAAAAGTGGCTGAAGATGAAACAAATAAACAAAAGTAGAAATCAGTCATTTATGATACATTACTGGCAACAAACATTATTCCATGGATATTCATAGAAGCTAGCATTAAGGGTCTCAAATAATATATTATGTATAAGTTCCAAATCCACTCAAACCTGTTTGTATTTTACATAAGGATAAGTTTTTACGTACCAACTCCAGACATCTCCGGAATACTGGCAGTGTACATGTCCTTGGTGAATTTTGGCTCATTGTCATTGATATCGTGGATTTTAATGATAAATTCAGACTCTGGCTCCACTTGTCTTCCAGTTTTTCTGTCTATAGCCTTGGCACGTAGCACATACAGGGACTTTTCTTCTCTGTCCAATTTCTTTGCAGCATGAATATCTCCTGTATTTTCATCTATAATGAACAGACTGCCAGCCCCATCTCCTGTTAATATGTATTTTAAATTTCCGTCTCCTTTATCTTGGTCAGTGTGTAGCTTTAGGGAAGTAGAAAAGAAGAATTCTATAAATACATACATTGTTATTACAGACCAAATCATTCAGCATATATGAGTAAGTCTGTACAATCTTGACTATAATTGGGGTCAGTAGCGGTTATCTTCTGTTTCACTGTTGGAAAAATTGCAAATTTGAGACTCAGTCATACACAAAAAATAGCTCTAAACAAACTCATAAGGGCATAGGAGATATGTATAGAAGATATTGCAGTAGTATTTAAAATTACCAACCTAAAACAATAAATTATATTTCTTTGAATAGTCTGTCCAGAATCTACCAGAGGACCCCTTTTTGAGGATGACAGGGCGTATAAAACCCCCAAGTTTCTATTTGCGAAGTAACAGTTGTCTTCCCATTTATTGATTGCTGATAAGGCAACCAGTTACTTCATAACAGCATAGAAGAAATGGATTTTAAAGATTATAGCTTCTGAATTCCCCAAAATCACCTATCACCTACAAATGTTCTAAGCAACTTGTCCTTCTAGTTGTATTCTTTTTTTTTTTTTCTTTGTTTCTTTTCTTTAGGAACATCTTACCTCAGTTAATTACTTCCTTCCTTCTAGTCCTCTCCACACAGGAGAAATAATTTTCAAGAACACTAGGAGGTAAATTTTCAAAGCATCAAGTGGGATTTAACAGTCCTTTTCCTATTACATCTCTTCATAAGAGTTCAAAACTCTATTTCTATTAATTTACAGGCAGATTAGTTTGCCATATAGCACCATTATGAAAAAGTGCCTAAAACCAAAGCCAAAGAAAGCCATTGAAGCTGACCCAGGCAATAGAAATTCTCACATAATACACTTTTTTGGAAGTCTATTCCTCTGATTTAATTTACAGGGATCCACAGTTCCTTTTTATAAGCATCTGCAGTATATTTTCATCAGACGTATGCTTACAGTCACATCTGGCCACTGATTGGTGACCTGAGTTTTTTTTCAGATGTGGACAAAAAGAATCTTATCCCAGCATTTTTTTTTTAATTTCTCTGAGCAGAAAAATATAGTATATCATCCATCTGAGAAAATATTGTTCAGTATCAGTAAATATATTGCTCTGGATAGTCATTGGAGCCAGATAACTTATTTTATGCCACTTCTTTCTTTATTTCCTTGTTTCTGTATTCCTGCCAGTGTTTATCTCCATGTTTCATAGCTGAGCCATTGCATCTTTTTATTATTCCACCAGTATGAAGAGTGATTGTGGTGGATTTTGCTAAATTTCTTCACTTTGATTTTTTTCCTATAATCATAGAATCATAGAATCATCATGGTT
>NW_009602167.1:0-18158 GCF_000690535.1 Cariama cristata
AATAACCCCATGCACCAGTACAGACTGAGGGTTGACCTGCCGCAGAGTAGCCCGATGGAGAAGGACTGGGAGTCCCAGGGGACAACAAGTTGCCCACGAGCCAGCAATGTGCCCTCATGGACAAGAAGGCCAATGGTATCTTGGGGCGCATCAGGAAGAGTGTGGACAGCATGTCGAGGGATGTCATCCTCGCCCTCTGCTCTGCCCTGGTGAGGCCACATCTGGAGTGCTATGTCCAGTTCTGGGCTGCCCAGTTCAAGAAAGACAAGGAACTACTGGAGAGAGTCTAGCTGAGGGCAACAAAGATGCTGAGGGGACTGGAGCATCTCTATTCCGAGGAAAGGCTGAGGGAACTGGGTGTCAATACTTATAAATATCTTAAAGGTGGGCGTCAAGAGAACGGGGCCAGATTCTTTTCAGTGGTGCCCAGCGAGAGTTTGAGGGGCAATGGGCACAAAATGAAACTTAGGAAGTTCCATCTTATTATGAGGCAGAACTTCTCTACTTTGAAGGTGGCAGAGCACTGGCACAGGCTGCCCGGAGAGGCTGGGGGGGCTCCCTCTCCTGGGGAATTTATGGTCTTCTTCTCTGAAGATATTCAAAACCTGCCTGGACAAGATCCTGTGCAACCTGCTGTAGGTGACCCTGCTTTGGCAGGAGGTTGGACTAGGTGATCTACAGAGGTCCCTTCCAACCCCAGCCATTCTGTGGTTCTATGATGCATATTGTAAAATGTATGCGGGATTTTTGGTAGCCTTCTGACACTGTTCACTGAGGTGCTGCCATTATGACTGCACAATCACTGTAGTCTTCTATTTGCTGAGTCTTAACTCAGAGCTCTGCTATTGTTTACTCATGTAGTGACAAACTTACAGTGTATGCTCTTAAAGTTGCCTGGCTCTTGTGGTGATAAGGAACAACTCTTCAGTTTCTTCAGTTAGTTGCTTTGAGAGTCTCAGTTGCAAATGTTATAATTCTTACAGAATTAAAACATTAATTTTTCTATATACCTTTTGGTTTCTTTAAAAATCAAAACCAACCAACCAACCAAATAAAAAAAAATAATAATAGAAATGTAAGGATTGGGAAAGTACCAGCACAGTTAAGGAAATCTTACAGCATATAACATAACAATTGTAATTGTTTTGCGTGTCAACTGCACAATGCATACATACCCTGTAGTCAGGGTGAAACTGTAAACTGATAAAGGGGTCCAGCATTTTCAATAAGATCTGTTGGCATTATATCCCATGCTAGTTTGACTGCAGAGAAGTGCTTTGGGGTCTTTTTGCCCTAAGTGATAAGAAGTCACAAGCAAATTTAAATTTTAATTTTAAATTCTCTTTCTTAGTATTTCTTAGAATACTATTAGCCTATCCAGTCAAATAAGCAGAGATATAAATGTGTATTCAGTATCTGAAAATTAAAAATGTCTCCTGCCTCTGGAGTGCTGGAAATCTTTCAGCTATTGATCAGATCCAGATTGCCTTCTTTTTAGAATCAAACAAGAGACCTACTCTTGCCAGCCAAATATAAAAGCATCTGTGTAAAGCTTCTTCAAATATGAATCCCACTGACCACTATAATTTTCTCATCCTTGTTATAACTGAATTTTAATGCTGTTAATTATAAAATTTTATTAGCTATTATACACTCCTGAACTAGTCATCCGAGCTCTTTGGAGGCTATCTGAGCTTACTGCATCCCTACATAGAGAGGTCCTCCTGATGTAATTCTATGAACAGGTAGTCTGTTAGAGACAATGGGGGACTGGCAAAAGTACCACAAGCAATCAAAACATACTGCTGAGTCCTGTCATCACTAAAGAAAGAAATGCAACACATTAGTGTCTGTAATACCATATTGATCTGAATTTATTCCAAAACAAGATTATAACATATGACAAACTTCAAGTAAGTATAAAAGTTTCCCTGTGCCAGAGGGAACAAAAAATGGAGAGAGACATTCTGTGTTTTAAAATATCTTCATCCCAGCCCCTGAACTGCAAAGTAAACCTCTGTCTGCAACATGAACATTGTTGTAGAAACTGAGAAATAAAATTTGCAGTTTTTAGAAACTAGTGATAATTGAACTAAATAAAAAGAGCTATGAGAGAATCGGTCAGTTGCAGGTATTTAGCTGCAGAACAGAACATATTAAATACACATTTTTCTCATTAAATAATCCATTTACTGGAAAAAAAAAGCTTTGAGGCTTATTTTTACCTAATAAAGGTAAAATTGAAAGAATATATTACAAGTGTGCATTTTCCTAGTTCTGCATTAATTCATTATAATGCAGGTAAGTGTTTTTCATTATAGGTATTGAACAATTTATGCAGCTGAGCCAGATTTGAAGTGAAAATATATTCAGCGAGCAGTAACGTGTTTAACCTTTCTCTCTGGTCTCAGCCTCTCCTGCTAGTGTTGAGCTTTGTGATCTGCTTTTTCTCAGCTGGGTTTCTATTAGCAGCCATGTGTGAGTCAGTGGGGAGCAGAATCTTTTCCTAAGTGGTTGAATTATTCAGCTGTGTAAACAAATTCATAAATATCAGGAAGAGAATTTTGGTCCAGAGAACATCAAAGAGGTCAGTGGGAGGGAACAACATGTAATTTGGTATGGTATTAGCACGTAAATTGCTCCTCTTACCTTATTGTATTCCACTTGTTGACATAAGCAAGAGTGATGATTAGGGGGAAAAGCATTTGTTAAAGAATAATTGGAAATCACACCATAAAAAACCCAACCTTTTATTTAAAGTGCAAAGGCACGCGTTGTACAAGTGCTGATACTGAGAGGTGTATTCAACAGAATGACCTACTTAACACAAAATGCTTCTCCAATACAGAGAATTTGAGCTTCTGCTCTGTTACACCAGTTTCATATCAGAGCAACAAACAGATCAGTGGAGTTGCACTGAGGTAAAAAGAGCATTGCATTCTTTTGGGATTTTTTATTGTGAAGGTGCAGCAGAGCCAAGGCTTTTAACACTATATGATGTTCATTTGTAAAGTTGATGATTTCATAACATTCTAAGGATGTTTGACTTTTGCATAAGACTTACATACCAATTGTGATGTTGTTTGTCCAATTAATATTGTATTATCTCCCTGGAATTTGTATTTGTTGTGCATATAATCTTTTACATACACACATGTGCGTGTGCACATGCAGGTATATTTAGGGCATCGTTGACTGCTATAAGAAGGCACTCCACGATAAATTTTAAATAACTATGTAAGAAAAAATATCAAACAGACAAATGATGGAGATAATTAAAATCACTGGCCTTTTTCATCCTGTTACAAGGCTTCATACTAATTCAGTGCCAGTAGTTAACAAGCCTGTTAAACAGCATCTCTATGTAGTCTTGTGAAAATGGTCTCTGTGAGTAGTCAAGAAACGTAGCATAGACTGGGCATATATAATGCACATCCTTGTGAGAGCTGTTCTCAAAGATGTCTTTATCTGTATGATATTCAACCAGAATGACTTCCCAGCTTTTATGGTAACTAAGCTCTTTTCCAAAGGAATGGCTACTGTAAGGCACTTGCCAAGTCTGCTCCATTTATCTGTTCATAAACTTGGTCTCAGTGGCTTCACGCCTCAGTTTGAAAAAATCAGAAACAAAGCAATGGTAGATATCTTACTGGCCTTTGTGTTTCTTGTAGGTATCACAGCGAGACCTGAATCTTTCCTGTGGCCTCTGCATCCATGCTATACAAATAAGCACATTGAAAACAAGTATCTCCCTTTTTTTTTTTCCTAAGTTAGAACCAATTTTTAAAACTGTGCCAAACACAGGCTAAACAAACAGCAATAGGAAATTTCTACCATGAATAAAAAGCCCTGAGAAGTCAAAAGATATAGCATTCAACTGATCTTTACGGGATACAAAAGAAATGAAGTAGCTACGGCTGCCTTTACTCATGTTCAATGATACTTTGGTCTAAAAATACTGCCAAATCAGAAAGAAACTCTGCAGAGGATAATTACACTGTATTTTCAGCTAACAGCTTTACTTAAAATGACCAATTTCTTGCTACTGCTTTGATTTTATTTAAAAATTTATTTCCTTTCTTAGGTGGGTTTTAGTTCCAGTTCAGATGGATGTTTTGGTTTTGTCTCCTTAACTTAAGGCTGACTGAGTGTGGAAGTTAGGCTAATGCAGCTTCTGAACTGAACTATTTTGGCTTTCAGTGCTCACATGCAACTGGAAGATATGTGGGTGCCTGCAATTTGTAGAAATATGGTCTGGCAGGAACTTTGTGAAGTCCAGGCAGACACAAAAGACGAAGAAAGCTGCGTGTCACTTCGAGTTCTGCTGTAGCTAAGGATACCTAAAGTAAGAACAAATGCTACACAACCATGAATAGAGTTTGTGTAACAATATCTGCAGGAAGCATTACAGAAAGCTGGAGAACAATGTTTACTGTCTCACGAGGTAAATTTGGCTTACAGGCAATCGGTGTATTTTAGTAAGTTTGCATGGACTGCACTAAGTGTGTATGTAGCCCAGCTAATTCTGAGCGAGTTAGAAGGCCCCTGCTGGATTCCGATGGAGTTGCCTTAGAGTCTAAGTGTTTGCATTCAATCTAGATGTCAAAAAACCCTAATATTATCATTAATTTTAAAAGTTATGAATTAAAACAAAACAGCAAAAACCAGGCAATAAAACTCAGTGATTTGGGCTTCTAGTTGCACTGAGTCTTATACAAGCAAACAGTGTTACACATCAACATTTATACTGAAGTTTTTGTGAGTTGATAAAACTGATCAGTAGAGCCTCAATGTTAACAGAAGTGGTTATTTTCCTCTTTAACTCATCATCCACCAAGATGAACTGCAAACCCAGGCTACAATTGCCTGGAAGTCCGGCGCAGTTTTTCTCTGATGCTGTGTTCCAGTCATCTGCTAGTTCACATTTTCAAATGTTTGCCCAGAGTATAGTATTATAATTTGTCTTGGGATTTGCAAGTACTCTGAAGATGCCCTGTCACATTACTCATCCATTTCTGAAATGGAATGCTTTTGCCTATATAAATTTTCCAGTTCTGTCATATAAATTCACTGTATTCACTGAGATTAATGTAAAATCTCAATAGACGGACAACAAAATCTCATTCATGACAGGATTCTTTTTTTAACAACTGCCTAAGACTAGTGTCTTGTCTGAGGGTTTTAGTTAGGAATTGTTGCGAGTTTCTATAGTGACAACAGTAAAATGTTTTCACTTTTTCTTCATTCATGTTGCTGTCTTCCTATCGAGGAAATATCCTACATTTGACAAAAAAAAGTTAAGAATTTTTTCTTTTTTGAAAAGATCCAGTCTCTTCAGGCCCTTTGAAAACAGTTATCACACTGGTCAACTCTTGTTTGCTGTTATATAGGAAAAGGAAATATATTACAACATTATAAATCTTTACAGTGATGGAATGATTTTTCAAAAGTGATGAACCATCACATTAGCTTTTTATTTGCTGGAAATGTGGAAGAGTTTTTATTAGACTGTACACCAGGATGTATTTTTTGTTGTTTTGGACATCTGAAATCTTTATACTCCACTGAAATAACTGGAGAGAAGTGCTAATTTTAATGAGTTTTTTTCTGAAAATGTGGAAAAAAGAAACTGAAGTGGCAGTTTACTTGCGAGTATTTTGTGTTTTGTTATAGCTGGATTGTTTTGTACTCTTGTAGTTCAGGTTGTATAATTGCTGAATTTTACTCCCCAAAGTGTTTCCTCCTTTAAATTTAGCAAGGAGGGATAATCTGGTCGTTTAGATTATTGAGCTGATTTCTGCGAGGTCTGCAGTTCCTCATTTGTCGCTCAACTTCCTGGACAATTGCAGATGAGTTACTTCATCTGAAATACTTAGCAGGCAAATTGTGTTCTGACTCCCTTGCGTGTTGCGTGCATTTACACTGTATGGTTTCTAAGATTTAGGTGATACTACAGATCACACAGTTTAGTGAAGTCAAGAAGTGCAAGACTTGAGCACCTGAGCATTTAATCTACCACTTTCCCTCACTCTGAAGGGATACCGTAGTGGCTTAATTTCTCACAGCAGTGGCACCAACAGCTCTATGACAAAAGACAACTTGCAGATTTAAGAGTTTTACAGATGTTTCACTGTATTAGTGCACTTAACAATACAGTACACTTACGCCCATGAAATGAATATTTTCTTTCCTCTTTTTGGCAGTTTGCACAAGCAATACTTAATGCCATCAGTTTGTATTAGCAGAGCCTCAAGGATGACATGATCCAAGCGGCTCATTCTTTTCACTTCAGAAGTGAGAATAGCTTTTTTCAGCCATTCAGAAGTGCAATATTTCCCAAAGGTCTACCTTTGGTTTCCCTATATTCCACCCAGAGGGAAAATCCTGGGATAGTAGGTTATTTTTGTCAGTACTTTCACATTATATCCCTTTCTATTTTTAATACTATATTATGGACAGTACACTTACTGTATGGGTTCACTTGTTACGAAACATTACAATTTCTATTGTTTCTTCTAGGTGGAGAACAGACCCAAATATTATGGAAGAGAGTAAGTAATGTACATCTCTGAAAGTGGTTTATTGGGACATGTTGGTTGATAATAGTTACAGAAAAGGTTGCAAGTATTTGCTACGGGCCCTTGTTTCTTCTGTGTGTTTTACAGCAATGTGTCTTGCTCACCATCAGATTATTATTGCAGCACCATCAGTTTTGTCTGCCTAAAATTACAGCTGCAGTTTCTGATGGATATGGATATCACTGAGTGCTGCCTTAAGTGAGAAAAATGTATGTTTCTCTGCTTTCAAAGGGTTGACTTTTTCTGCCTCCCCTTCAAGTTGGCTTTTGCGAAAGGTGTAAGAAGAAAAAGATTTGGATCACAAATGCAACATAAGTGTACAATATATATATGTGTGTCTTCAATTTCAGATTGCTAAGGCAAATATGGTTAGATTTAGTGTGGGGAAACAAATTTGTGTTTATTTTGGTAAAAGATGTGTAGTGTTGCTAGGTTATTACACCAGTAATTACTGAGATTACGTGCAATCCCCAAGATTTAACAAATTGCCATACTATCCCTGAATGCTGCAAAATGTTGGATTGGATGCCACTGGCACAAAACATGTGAAGCCAGCAGGAGAAAATGGAGTTATTTCTGCATATTAAATTGATAGATGCAGATTTAAAAAGCAATACACTTGTTTCATAGATACTGTTTCATAGAAGCCTTTCTAAACCATTTAAAGTGACTTCAAATGCAGGCAGAAAGGGAGATTAACTTAAACTGTAGATTCCTGCAGATCAGTAATTTTTATGTTTGTTTCTTTTTTAATTACTGTGGTTGGTGTTTTTTAAAATAAGAGGAAAAGGTGATTTAAAAGTGAAAAGGCATGTGTCTCAAAAAGTCTTTGCTCCTTAGATTCCATGGGATGATCTCAAGGGAGGAAGCTGACCAATTATTAAGTGTTGCAGAGGGAAGCTATCTCATTCGTGAAAGCCAACGGCAACCTGGAACCTACACTTTGGCATTAAGGTTGGTAATTAGTATTTCATTTTTTAATTTATAAAATATTCAAAAGATCGTACTGTGGTGTTGACCTTAGTGCTTAAAATTCCTTGTGATTATTTTAATTTTTTTTTTTTAAATCATGGTATTTTTTTACCCTACTTATAGATTTGGTATCTTTAACCTTCCTAACCCTTTCTGAAGTGCTAATGTTTGATGTTTGCACCATCAGGGTAATACCAGTTGTGTTTTTGCTGGTGGTGCTTCATTTTGCCCTTCTCCCACTACTTCACAGATGTGACACCATGTAGATGTCGAGAGAGCAGGTGGTCAAGAAATAAAAGGCATCTTATGAATTCACCTGACTAGTCTGCTGTGTGGGTTACTAGCTAGCTAGTTAGCTGTTGCTGAAGAGCTCTAGTCTCTCTGTGGGATGGCAAATAAATCAGGAGGGTTTTTTGTCTGAACACCTGTTAGCTAACAATGTTTGCAGATCTATTTCCTTGCTCTGCAACATTCTAGCAAGTGTTTATATTAGTTTTATCTGGCAAGATATAAATAAACATATTTATGTTTATATTATTTATATCTGGCAAGATATAAATAAAAAACTGAAATAAAAACTGAAATAAAAAATAACTTAAATAGTTGTAAGTTTTAAATAGTTTAACTACTTTTAAGGTAATGGAGGTTATTTTGACCTGGGCTGTACACCTAAGTAGTTAGATGGGAGATGGTCATTATTAGCAATGTTTTAAATCTAAGTGGGACAGCAAAACATGGAAGGAGAAGATGCAGTTAGTGAAAGTTTTATATGGGTAAAATAAGATTGTGATTAAAATAAGAATACCTTGAAATAATAGATTGTGATGAATTAGTTTTCTTTTTCAGGGGGAAACAAAAAAGTATATTTTACTGACATACTTGTTTCTGTGGTAATAAGATTCTAAATAGAAACATTGACATTTACACTGGTTTGCATTAACAGTCTAAATAAATTGGTGTCGCTTATTAGGGTCTAATACTCTGTTTCATCTACTTTTGCTCTTGCAATATTCATTTAAAGCTAAAAAGAGAACAGTTGTCATTACACCTGGCTTGAAGACAGAACTCCTGCCCTTTTCTTCTGATGGTGCAGAGGGCACATGGCCTATAGACTGTGAAAGATGAAGCTGCTGAGCATTTTGCAGGATGTATTGATATAGCTTGCTTTACAAATGCTCCTCCAGTTCAGCAAGTCAAAGGATGGGTCTTTTCTAGGCTTGATGGTATCTATTTCAAACTGGAAAACCTCATTGAAAGCAATAAAATCTGTTTTTATACCCAACAGAAAAGAGAATGGATAGCTGTTGGTGATCAATTTGGGAAACAGTTTCAAATGATAACAAAGCTGTTATCATTGATTTATTTTGAGGAAGTTCAGCATTTGACAGAACGCCTTAGAATCTGAAACTGCAGCACGTTGCAGCCATTTCATTATGTTTAAGCGCTCTCTAAATGACTTGTGTATTAAGGGTGGTGGTCTAAGTGGCTGCTTTCCATCCCACAGCAAGTAATGCTCTGTTGTCTTGTTGGCCTTTAAAGTATACGAATGAGGGTCTTTGCTTTCATACTTGAGGTGAAGGTTCTCTGTGAACTGCAGTACTGTGTCTTCCACAAGTGGGAATTTTACCACTAGGATTTCTTTTTCTCTCTACTAGGAAATGTAGCAGGAGTCTGCATTTCCATTGACTGGAGGCAGAGTTTTGCTCAGTTTCCATTTTTCCTTTCCCTGGAATTATGTATGCAGAATATACCCATTAGCCAGTATTCCCACTGACTGAGTTGCTGATGCTGTAGCATCTCTTAAAGACTAATTTCTGCCGTCTGTGTGTTCATCCTGACCATGAGAAGTTTGTTGTGATTGCTGTGATAAGTTTATGTAATTTTACCTGTAATTTATAGCCTTTTTGAGACCACCTTTTGTGTTTGTGTCACTACACTGCTAGATGGCAAAGGCAGCTCTGTCTGCAGTTTGGATAATCCCAGTTGGAATTTCAGAATGTCATCTCCATGGCCAGAAATGGAGCTTGTCAGTAGGGTGGTATGTATGGGCAAAATGGTTCCAAGTTCAATGGAAGACTTTGGTTGACTTGAGGGTCTCCAATTTCACCCTTGCTTTTCTAGCTGTGTGAATAAATTTGATCTATTCATACTAGGTTTAAATGCCACTTTGTCATTCAAGAAGTCATGTTAATTTTAAGATCGCTTCTGCATGATTTTTGCTTTTCCTTCTTTACCTTTGTTTTACCCTTTAGAAGATGTGGGAGGAAAGAAAACTTGATCGGTCGTTAGTTTTATATAAAGAAACTGACGCAGAACAGGTTTCACAGCATTTTACAAAGTTAACCCAGCAATGCTGAAGAGATGCTCTAGTCCTGCAATAAATAACATAGTAACAAAACATAAAATGGAATATCCATGTTTTCTGATTGTTTTTCAGGTATGCTTTGGAAAACGAATGGAAAATGTTGAATAAGATTTAGATGCTTGAGGGTACTTACTGACTCTTGGCGTAAATACTTGGTTCCCTCTGTATTTCTGTGTATCTACTCAACCTCTCTCTCATTGCGTACGTTTGTTGCCTGACTTGTCTGTCTTTGACAATCTGTCAGTTGTGATTAGGACAAATTGGGAACTAACTATGAAGCGTGATTGCATCATAAAATCCCAGTTCATCGAGACCTAACAGTCATGCAGGAACATTGGGTAAGATCAGCTCAGTTGAGGCTGAGACAGGGTTGTTTCCTGGCTTGCAGTTACCAGTTCTTCTGCTGGGGGACAGGTCGCTCAGTAATAGAGACGGATCCGCACACCCAGCTCTGACCGATGTCTTCTTCCTGCGTTTGTGTCAGTGTGCCTGGGAATCCTGAAAAACCCGGTGCATCCAGTTGTGCAGAGCAGTTTAGTGAAACAGGATCATAAGCCTTTCTGTGGCAAAGTATGATGTCTCTGTAATGAAATATTTCCAGTCTTCATTTTTGCAATGCAAAAAACAAGTTTTTCGTGCTTTGTCCTGAGGACCCAAACTGGCCAGCTCCTCATCATGGAACAATTTGAATACTACGTTTGATTCCACCAACTATTGTAGCTGATGTCTAAAATCTCAATGGTATATTCATACCAGTCATTGGTGAAGTTCTTTTGAAGTTAGTTCCAGTTGTAGTTCTGTTTTGTCTAATATTTTGGTTTGGTGTTACTAAATTAAGTGAAGGTGCTATGTCGTCTGCATCTTCGGAATTCGAAAAGGAAGATATCCTGTTATCTGCTGTTTGGTTTACTTATTTTATATTACAGTTGATTAAATAAACTTCAGCATCAGGTATCTGCTGTGTTGGTAAAGTTTCTAACATAGTTAGATAGGAATTTAGAAAAAAACACCCTTTTGGCTACAAAGCAAGCTAGGTGAGCTATAAAGGTAGAACTCAGAATCCTTATTATGACTGCCCAAACATTGTATTTGTGAATACATCATGCTCTGTGCCGCAAATCTGATAGAGATTAATGAACCCTAGCACAACTTTGTGAAGTGAGTATTTATCTTCTTCTGGAATTATTAAAGAAGATCACCTCACAGAGGGCTATATTATATGGGAAAAACAACAACATTGTCTCTTCTTCTGTCTCTGTCCTCGTTGCTCATTGCCTTCTGGACTGTACTTATAGTGGGCACCTTCCAGAGATGCTCAGATTGTCTTTGCTCTGCACTGAAGATTTCTACTTGTTAGACAATTTAATCTTTCTAGAAAGTAAAAAAATAACCTGTTAACACCAAAAATCATAACTCCTTTATAGGTAGACAGAATTCACAGTTATAAAAACATGTTTTTGTGAAATCTGGAACAGATTGGACAATCACACTAGGCTACAGCCTTCAGCTACAGCCAAAATGCACAGAATGCAAATGCAAGTGGTGCACAAAGGTTCTTTTGTGGACCGTTCTACTCCTAACATGGCTCTTCTGCATCTCACTTCTTTTTAACTGACTCTAAGGGATGCCTTAAGTCATCATAAAATGGGCAGATCTGGGGAGAGATCTGGGTAATTGTTTGCAAAGAGTTTCTCCCCAGTCATATATCGCTGATACTCTATTAGCAAGTTTTCTGACTATGAACACACTGGGTCAGATCAAAGGACCAGTTCGTAGTCCAGTCCAGTGTCTGTTCTTCGGTAGCTATTAATAGCAGACATTGAAAGAAAAGTGTAAGAACAAGATGAACATGTAGTAGTAGTTCTCTGGTGTGCTCTCCCAGCCTCTGAAAATTTGCTCTTTGGGGACTTCTGAGCAGAATTGTTATCTTTGCTATTTTTTCAGGCTTTTGATGGAGAGATTTTTTTAATTTTTGTCTACTGGCTTTCTGAGCACATTTTTGAACCCTCGTAGAATTTGCTGTCTGCAACTGTAGCATGAGTTCTATGCCTTAACTAGGTTTTATGGGAAGCAGCATCCCTTTTTTGAAGATTCCATCTTGCAATTTTATTGGATGCTCCCTAGATTTTGTATTATGAGAAACAGTGAACAATTGATCTCCATTTACCTTTTCCATGCCACTCACATCCCCCTTATTGTTCTCTTTACAGGTCAGTGAGTCCTAGGCTATACATTCAGGTTTTGTAGTAAAGCTGTTCCATACCCTCATCATCTCTGTTGTCTTTCTCTGCACCTTTCTCTTACTCTGTGATGATCTTTTGGAGACGAGGGGACCAGGACTGCACATCCTGTTCAAGATGAAGTGGGCCATGGAGTTTTCTTTATTTGTTTTCTGAACCTTTCTAAATGAATTTTTGACCACTGTGGAGCACTAGGCTCTGATTCTTTTATAGAGCTAGCTTTAGAAGATCTAAAGATCTTGTTCCTCAGCTGCAATAGCTACAGACATAGCCTAGCGCCGATTAAATGGCCGAATATAGGACAGGACAAATAATAGCTTTTGCAGGCTTAAATGAGGCAGTCAGATATTCGTAGTGCAATGCTGTGGAATAGTTAACTAAGTTCAAAGTGAAGATTTTGAATATTTCTTCTTCTTTATTAAAGTACAAAAAGTGATTCTTACCCAAAAAACTTTTCAGTTATTAAGGTTGCTGGTGAGTTACTGCAAAATCTACTTTCCACTTACATAAGAAGCTGCATTTTGATCCTCTTCTGATGAGCTATTTTTGTCTCCTTTCATCCATTTTTCTGCAATTAATTTGCATCATGACTTTTTTTTTTAAGACAGACTACCTTTTAAATCTAAATTTGAAAAAAAAAAAAGAGGTTTTGTTTTCAGAAAACAAATTTCTCAGAATTTGTAACAGACATATAAGTGTGTTCTTAGGGAAAAAGAAAATGATAATTTAAATGTTGTTTTAAATATGTGAGTCTGGCTAAATATTCAGAGCCATCCTTCAAATAAAATTGAAGTTCAGAGCCCAAAAAGGCCTGTGAAATTGTATCAGTTCAGAGACGAGATAAAAGAGAATGAAGCATGAACAGAAATGAGAGCAGCAAAACAGCACCCTACTATATTTAATGCCTGTACTTAATCATGGATGTGTTTTCTTATAGCTTATGTTGGAAAAAGAGCACAGCACATTCACCAATGTTTACTAATTAATTAGTCAGAGAATGCCACTGAAAATTTTTTGCAACTCTGAGGTTTAAAAAAATTACTAACGAGAAAATTATTGTAGGTATATATGCGTGTCCATACATATCAGCAAGTCTCTGTGACAATAAAAATATATGAAATACATTGTAATGTTAATTAGATGTTCCAAACAGATGAAAAGAACTGAAAATTCCTAATTAACTCCTGGAGGTATTAGATCTGCTTTAAAATTTGGCAAAAGAGTAGTACAGTGCTTAATGCTAGGACCTATAGCAAATGACAGTAACAATAAGACATGATTCGCAATGTAGCCTTTTGTGGTTGAGAGCTTGTTTAATAATTAGAATGAGGATAAAGAGGAAATGGGTAGAGATTGTGCTAGTGGTAGGCGTTGAAGTGTGATGGTACTGCGTGTTCTTTTGAGCAGATATCTGCTGTAGCACGTTTAGTTGGTTACCATGGTTTCCCTTCCTGCAAATTCTATTGTTGTGATACTGAGAATGAATCGAAGTAAGGTTCTGCAGTATGATTAAAAAAAAAGGTAATAATGTTAGCTGTGATTATGAGTCATGTTTTTCTTTGTTTGGGGGTTCGGGCACATTCAAGATTGTGTGGCATCAGAAGAGAATTCTTGAGGCGAAATAAATGTCAAAAATTAGTAACCCTTAGTTTAGTTGACCAACTACATGCATTGTGCAAAAAACTGACACACATGTTCTCTCTCCCTAAATTATGAAATTGCGTTAAGAAACTAGCCACTGATATTTTAAAAGCAGACATAATTGGTAGGCTATTAGAGCATGACGCTGCAAATGAACCTTTTTAATTTCAGATGACAATTGCTTTGGTAGCCAAATGCTGTTCATTTTCAGTGGGCTCTTTTGGGACACACATGTAGTGCTCTTCCAGAACATGCATTGACTGCTGTGGGATTACGTAACGCATGTAAAATTCAACATCTGCAAAAGGCTTCTTGAATTCAGAGGTTAAAACTGTGCATCTGCATTCTGCTGGAAAGCCTCTTTATACAGACTGGGACATGGGAGAGGAATTGGGGAAAGAATTGTTTGAAACAACTTTCTATGTGATAATAGCTGAATTAAGTTTTTTTAATTATGAATGTATCAAAATTTGGTCATAGTTTATCCTGAATCCACAGCTGATTTGTAAGTAGTCAGAAGGAGCCCAGCAAAACAGTAGCTGACTGCATCCCTTCACTTTACCATGGTGATGGTATTCTGACATCATGCTAGTTGGTAGGAAAAAACGGTAAAGATCATTTTAAAGACTCAACTTTGCATATCTTTCTATCTGTGTATTTTTTTACCTGATTTGCAAATGCAGTGATTGGCAGTAGCAAGGGCTGAATTCAGTTTCAGGAAACCTTTCTAAAATATTCACACAATATTCTTTGGTGCTAGCTGAAAAACCTGGGAAACTATATATACATATGGGTATACAGACACACACACACACACCAGCTTTAAAGCTTAGCTGGGTTAAATAGAATTGCTCCAAAATGTGATCAAACCTGTCTGTGGGTAAATGTTTCAGCCTGACCCACTTTGATCAGTTTTCTTTATTCTGCATGAAATGGCAAGAGTGTTCCTTCCTCTGCGGCCAGCTGAAGCTCTCGGGGAGGGACTCTTCCTACTCCCCCAGGCTTAGCCCGTCACACTTCTGTACATGCAGAATTCAGGCGAGTTTCAAAAATTGGGCACTCAGGTATCTGCGGCTTCTTTTAGATGAAAGAAACAGTTCATGTTTAAAGAAAGCTATTTTAGTAGGCTAACACAACAGGTATGCCAGCTAATATGTTGGGTATGTTGGGCTTTTTTTTTTTTTTTTTTTTTTTTTTTTTTTTTTTTGTGGCGAGCCAAATACTTCTTTTATGAAGGCTTAAATTCTGCTGAAACTAAAGCTGTCATTCTGTTGGCTGGGTACATCACACGAGCTAGTGCTAGCCCCAGAGGAAAGTGTGCTGATAAATTTTGGAGCTTGCTTTTCTGCTCTGAAGTAAAACAACTGGACCTCTATTTATACGATCTTCCATGTAAAAGAAATTTCTTTTCCTATATAAAATTTCATACAAAATAATATACTCTGTTACTTTGTCAATAACGTGGAAGGTTCAGCTACCAGTAACAGCGTAGGTGTCCTGTATGTCATCTGCCTTATATAAGTGCACCTGGGCACTACTGAGGTGGCTTCGCTTAAGTATTTAGAATAATAATAAATAGCTACTAACCTTAATGAGTAATTAACTGGCTACCTAGGCCCTCCCACAGACTAGAGTGCTTTTTTCCTTATGGTTCACGTCTTCTTGCTGTGTTCCTGTTCTCCTTCCCTCCTCTTCCCATCTGTTGTTGTTGTCAGCTCTGTTTTCTTTTGGCTGGAGTGCCTAATTTATCTTTGGCAATTCAGTTTGCTGCAGTCTTTCTTCTGCTCGTGTAATTTCAGCACTTCTCAGAGGAATGTTCTCTGCTTTGGTGGTATTGTGAACTTTTTGGTAACTTGTCCAAGAGCTGCCTGTGCTCAGTGCATATAACTCATGTTCGTTTTAGGCCATGTCCTTCACCTCTGGCTCTAGCTCCTGCTGTGCCACGAAGATCTGCTGTAATTTGGTGCACAGTAGAGGCGCTGGGCTTCTGGTTAGGCACTGTGGTGGAGCTCAGAAGATCTGGGCTCACGTCTTGGCTTCGCATATGACTTGGCTTGAGGCTTTTAAGTTTTCCATGCCTCATTTCTCCATTAGAGAGGATATTTTCTTTCCCATATTGTCTCACATGCCCGTTCAGTACGTAAGTCTAGGATCTCTTAAAAATGGCCCAGATAAACTGAAAGTTGTACCCCATCTCTCGGACTACCTCCAGGCACAGCTCCTGAGTGGGGATCTGTGTTGTACTGTGCTGGTTTTATGGTGTACAGTGTCTACCTGGTTTGAAGCGTCTAGGCACTGTTGGAGTAAAAAGTCAAATTATAATGCAATCAGTTGATAATTACATTGTATGTAATGTATAAAATGTATATAGCATACATTGCACTCTCCTTTTCTCCCCAGTTCCTCCACCGTCAAAAGGATACATATCTTTTCTGTCTTTTGCAGGTTCTACTGGAATACCTTTTTGCTTTATTGCTTTTACAAAATGCTAGTTAGAAATTCTAGTTAGTCCTTTTGGTTGGCCTCTTCTTTTGTGTGCTTTTGAAATACGTATTTATAAATTTTTGTGTTTGGAGAAACAACTTTTTTCCTCTGCTTCATCAATAAGCAAAAAAGTCCTTCAGCTGTAGATACTATGGATGCTTTATAAATGTTTCCAAATAACACACAATAGCGTCATCTTGTTGTTTAATCTCATAATTGTTTTCATCAAAATATTTATGAATTATTCAAACACTAAAACAACTGACAGCAATAGAAGTTATCTGGCCCAGTTTTCCTCTTCCTTCTCCCTGTTTTGTACTTGATGTAGCTCAGTTGAGTTAAGTATAGTTCCTCCTGATTTGATAGGTGCTAGGAAGAGAATCAAGCTAATTTTTTTTTTTCTTTTATAACTTGAGATAAGTAAATGAACCCTAGCGGTTTCAATAATAAATTGACATCTGCCACACCTACTACTGCACTTGCACAAAGGAAGAAATTGTATTCTAGAAAAACAGAATATAACAATAGAAAAACTATCAATCCTTATTGATGAGCTGTTAGTAGCCCCAAAAATTCCAACAGTGCATACTATATATGCAGGAACAATTTCATTTTTCATTGTTATGCTTGTTTATTGTTAAGGAATACAGCTTTGAGGAAAAAACATTTTAGAGAGCAGGATGAGTATATTGGTGAATCTCACTGTCTGCAAAAAAGCAGTGAATGATTACTAGAAGATCAGCGGTAGAATACATTGGGAAAACAACTTAAGTAAGTAGCAAATTGTGTAATAGCTTTAAATAAGTTAAGTCAACCTGTATTGTAAGGTTGGGATTAACAGTGGCTTAAGGCAAATCAGATTTGACAAAATCTCTCTGAAACAGAAATGTTACTGTAGTTATTTTTAATCTAAGGGAAATTTTACAAATTTTTTTTTTTAAATATAAACTGAGAGACCTTGAACAACAACCTATAGAGTGTACATTAAAACACAAAACCAAAACAGGAACAACAACAAAAACATTTCTCCACTCTGCTCTCCAAAAACCCTTTTTGTACTTGCAAAGCTCTTTTATGATAAGGACATTTCTTTGAGTTTTTACTTGATGTCTTCCACTCAGGTTTCCTTGATATACTGAATTTAAAAAATGCATATTGTCTTATTAAGATAAATTAAGAGCAAGTTGCTTTTAGTGTGATAAAATCTGTAGAAACAAAAAAGAAATGTGACAGTCATGAGTAATATTTAAACTAAAAGAGGGTAGATTTAGACTACATATAAGGAAGATATTTTTTACAATGAAGGTGGTGAAACACTGGAACAGGTTGCCCAGGGAGGTGGTAGATGCCCCATCCCTGGAAATATTCAAGGTGACATTGGATGGGGCTCTGAGCAACCTGATCGAGTTGAAGTTATCCCTGCTCATTGCAGGGGGTTGGACTACATGACCTTTAAAGGTCCCTACCAACCCAAACTATTATATGATTCTATGAACTTAACGGTTGGACTTGATGATCTTTCGGGTCTCTTCCAACCATAATGATTCTATGATTCTATGAACTTAAACGCTTGTAGGAAAAGCTGCTGTAAGTGAAACAAAAATGAGCGTATTTGAGCATTATGCTATGGCAGTTCTCTCTCCGTAGTACGCATGATTGCACTGGAATTTCCATGACAGATCTGATGTTGTTCTACTTCTAAATTTACCAGGAAAACAATGTCATATGTGACCTAAAATGAAAATGTTATACATAGGCAGAGTAAAATTTGCACGTGCATTTTGAAGTTTGCAGTTAACTCTTGGAGAACATTTCTTCAAAATTTTTGGTAAAGAAACATAACTATTTGCTTAATATGAAACTGTGAAAGTTACTAAC
>NW_009602167.1:18169-36817 GCF_000690535.1 Cariama cristata
GTTTCTGGAAGGTGTTTGTTCCAGGCATGTTGGCTTACGTTTTCAAATACTGCTTTCATTTAAAGAGAAGATATCAAGCTTTTGCTACTTTCCCATGTGTATATAAACTTCAAATGTGTCTTAATCACTAACCACAGTGAGTCTTTTCCCAGGAAGCATGGAAGTTTCATCAGGTAGAAAAAGCATTAAAACATCGCTCAAAACATTGGTATTGATTCTGATTCAATCATCAAATCAATTCTAGGGACTTATATCAAGTTTAAATGGAATAGGGCATGCAAGCACAGTACTAGGAGAGGTAATAGATCCGTACAAGAACTTCTTTTCAGAATCAAACAGATTATTTTCAAATGATCTATCACTGATCAAGAACATTAAAAGCGATCTTAAGCGTTAAGTGATCTTACTGCATATTAATAGCATACATGGTCCTTGATCAGTTTACATTTGTTCAGAGTTTGAGATGGTGAAAATCAGCTATTAAAAGCTGTTAAAAGTTTTTTGTCATTGAGACAAAAGATGACTTCTCTTATTATTTTGTTAGATTTATTTGTGAAATACATCATTACAGGTACCAAGGGCTGATAACACTTTCAGTCTTCGTTGCTTTCAGCAACTGTTACCTACTGCCGATGCCTTAGAGCAGTTGTGTCTCTCTTGTGTTGTCCCTGACAGTGCTCACGATCCACAGGAAAGTACCATTGCTCTGGTCCTCACTGCCTGCTGTTTGCAGCATCCTATTTGCACAATATTGTTTCCCTCGTGGACAGGGAAGTCTGGGCAGTGATGCAGGTAAACAGTCTTCAGTCTCAATTGAGAGACTGCTGGGAAGCTGTTGTTAATGATACAGCACCAGCTCTGAATTTTTTTTACTTGATCCCGATTAGACAGAGTGAGTTGAAGGTTATGTCTGCATTGGCATGGGGTAGACATGTTGCAGTTCCAGCTCTGAGATTTGTTCTCTGTTCTGAAGAATGCCACACTTTTTCCAAGCTAAGTTAAACTATCATGCGTTCAGCCAGCACATGGGTCTGCTCAGGTTTTAGGGATAGCTTTATCTCTAACTAATGTTCATCAAGCAACAGTCAGCCAGCCAGCCAATGCCGTCCTTCCAAATGGCACAGGAAAACTATCTATAGTGACTGTACTCTGCCACCTTTCCAAGCCATATTAGACAATGAGGATTTTTTGTCTCCACTGGTATAAAATGCATCTTTACTTTCAATCCCTAGTGCATTTGGTTTTGTTTATGCTTATTGTGTTCTTGTAAACTACTGCTAAGGTTTTGGAGATTATGCTATTTGTCAGGCAGGTACTCTGGGAAGATGGCAAGTTCCATAGTTCCCTGGCCATCCTCAGAAATGCTGTTACCAATAAATAATAAAAAACCTCAAAAATTAGCTGCTCTCAGGATTTGGAGACCTTCAGGGATGACTGTGTAGAAGAGGTTTTGGCTGTATGCAAGACTTGTGGGTTTTTTGACAAGGAAATAGGCCAAATGAGGATCTGTGGAATAATTTGTTTTCTTTCACATGAACACAGCATGATTAGGAGACATTCCTGATTGCAAGATTGCTTATATTTCTGTGGCTTTTTATGGAGTGTCAAGACTCTAGTCTTAAGTGTTGGTTGAGAGTTTTCAGAAGTTGGAGCTGAAATTCTAGATGCTGAAATTTTAAATAAGACTTCTACCTTCTGGCTGCAAAGCATGTTAAGGCACTTTTTCTCCAAGGGAAGATTAAGTCTAAGTGACCTTCAGGCACATGTACAGAACTTAAGATTTCCCAGCTCAGTGTATGAAGTTGCTTGAAACTAATGAGGACACCAGTAGCCCTAAGGGCTGTTAACTTTGTGGTGTGGTTGCAGCTACACATTTTAAATAATGCCTTTGTCTAGATACTCTTTTCATCATAAAATAGCCTGTGAAAGAGGTGAATAGCTACTGTGTAATTCTGTATGTGGACTGTAAAATCCATCTTCTTAGATGGTAAGAAAGTGCGGATGGGCTCTCAGTCCTTCACTTCTTCCTTTTGTTTCATCGGTGAATGCGGCATACAGAGTAGGTGGCTGAGTCTGAAGCCTCTCTCTCTCGTGCTATGATACCTAATTCAGCTCCTCAGTCCTTTATTACTAGCCGTATTTGCTCTACCATTTAATAGGTTTTCCCACGTTTTTATCCACTCTGCCGCACTGGCAACCAAAGGGACTAGACAGAGTGATTGCTTTTCAGACAAATCGGAATAAAAAAGTCTTTTATCTGTAGTCCTGCTGCTTGCAAACAAATGCACAGTGGACACAATAAGACTGTTTGACATGTCAGAGGTCTATTTCTTTTTCTTGGAAAAACATCTAATGTTCCTCTATTTAAACCAAAAGAGAACATACATTATCTGTGTCCTGCTTTCCGTTTCTTAAACAAAAAACAGCTGGTACTAGTGCTTGCCTTTAGGAAGAGACCATCAGGAAGTTGAAATATCAAATCTTGGCTCTACTTAGTTGCCACGGTGATGTATAATTAACCAAGCTGCAGTAATGTTATAGAAAGTAAACACAAGGAAATATTCTTGCTAATGGAAAAATTTAAACCACAGTTTTAAGTAAGACTGAAGATTAAACTTTAATTGATCATTTACAATTGGACGTGTATGTTTGCATTTATATTGTAATTTGATCAAAATCGTATCATTGTGTGGTCAGAAGGGCAATGAGGCTGGTGAAGGGCCTGGAGCACAAGTCTGATGGGGAGCAGCTGAGGGAGCTGGGGATGTTTAGTCTGCAGAAGAGGAAGCTGAGAGGAGACCTCATTGCTCTCTACAACTACCTGAAAGGAGGTTGTAGCCAGGAGGGGGTCGGTCTCTTCTCCCAAGTATCTTCCTATCTTCTCCCAAGACAGGACAAGAGGAAATGGCCTCAAGTTGTGTCAGGGGAGGTTTAGATTGGATATTAGGAAAAATTTCTGCACCGAAAGGGTTGTCAAGCATTGGAAGGGGCTGCCCAGGGAAGTGGTAATCACGATCCCTGGAGGTATGTAAAAGACGTGTGGATGTGGTGCTTAGCGACATGGTTTAGGGGTGGATTTGGCAGTGTTAGGTTAACGTTTGGACTTGATGATCTTAAAGATCCTTTTCAACCTAAACGATTCTATGACTCTATGAAAGAAGTTTAAACTAGTTTGAAAGAAATTAAACACGAATCTGAGACACATTATTGATGGTACGGTCTTTGAAAGAGTGGCGTTTCATTGATTTGTGGGGATTTGGAGGGGTTTTTTTTCCACCTTATTGGTAATAGGATTGTATTTGAAAAACAATACATTTCCCCGCAAGGTATCCAATAAGAAATCAATAGTGAGAAAAAAGTTTGATTTGGAACAAATGAGAAATCAGATAAAGGCAAACCATTCAATGTTCACCTATTGCAGCTGATATGCAAGCACCTTTTCCAAGTGGTTATGACACTAATGCAGAGTAATTTGTTTGTCTAAATACCTTTCTTTAAGTGGTAATAGTTAAATTATCCTAATGTATTTTAAACCAAGAAAGTTGAATGTACCTTTGGAAGGCCACACATATCAAAAGAAATTGATGTGCAGTTTCCCAGATCCATACAGGACAAAGTTTCAGTTTGCTTGTGAGGTTTACGAGGGAGATAAGTTTAGGCGTGTGATGCTGTTAGAGAATTAAAACTGTGGAACATTGTCTATGAGACACTTCTGTGCTGAAATGTGGGTCAGTAGCAGTGGGATAAAGATTATGTACTTTTGGAAATCCTATTCCTTATAGTATCTCTCAAAGACATGCTTTATGTGCAGCAGTCTGAACAGATGTACAGTGTAGGGGCTGCTCAGTAAAACATAGCTGGAGTAGAACCAGGTACCTACTGATCCAGATAGGAGGAGTTTTAATCCTTTAAGAACTTTTGTTTGTTCTCTGCATTTGGCCATCTTGTTCTCCAGAACTTTGTTTTAGACTCTGAAGGATGTTACTGAAATCAAGACACCATGTGTACTTAGTAATAGGCCCTGAGAAGCTTTTCTGTGCCTTATCTTTTCTTGATAAGATTAGTGTAATACTTTCTCTTCTAGAAAGCTAAGAGCAGTGACCTTCAGCTTGTTTAAAAATCTGCTGTAAGTACTGTTAGAGCATATGTTACTGATTAGAGCAACAGTTCACTTGCTACATCTCTTAATAAAAATAACTCTATTGCATATTGTCATTTAAGGCCCATTAGTTTTCACCTTCAAACTTTTTTGGTTCTCCTGTCAAATTTTAACATTCCCACTGACTTGAGCAGAAGACAGGGAAGGCTGCTCCCTTTGGCACTGCAAAATGCTGAGCACTCTTGGCTCATGTTGACTTCTCTGACAGTGGAGGGTATGCAAGGAGTACACCTCATGGTCAAAGCTTGTTTAAAGACTATGTTGAGTAGAAAGATGCTCTGAAGAATGATCCTGAACATTTTCCTACCCCTTCTTCTGTAACGTAGGACATTATCTTTCTGAATGACTTGTATTCATTCAGAATTGCTTCTTATGATGAAATTAGCATTGGGTAAAAATTTATTTCTTTCTGTCATTTTGTAATTTCTTGCTTTTCAGTTTGATACAGTGAACTTTTAGTTTGTGTGGCGTGAAAGAGTGCATAGAAGAAGTATCAATTATTTTCCAGTAAAATGCCCACACATTTTTGTCCTACACATCATGTCCTCTTTTCTTACTGAGCAGGACATGGATTCCTGAGGGCCCCTCGTGTTTGAGCATTATATAAAAATAGCAGCTCCTGAAGTTACGGTCACTGTCAGATTATTGATATGGGGACGGGAAGGTTCGGCATTTTGATTCAGAACACAAGAAATAAAATATACATCACAGAACAAATGGGTTTGCCATATTTGCAAGAAGAGTGCAATATTTCAACTGAGGCAAGGTCTAAAATTATGCTTTCCCCTGTTTAGCAAGGCCCCATTGAAAAGGAGCCACTTCAGCAAAGCACCAGCGTTTACTTTGTTCCTTAACATCTCCTGTGAAGCATTTCGTTGTAAAATGAAAGCAATCAATCCTTTCAGATTTAGTTTTTAATATTTATTTGGCAGATCTGACCTCACAAGTGGGCCCAATACCCTGAGCAGCCACCCTTGCTGCTGTCTGACAAAGGGATAACACTCGAGTGAGCTGTGAGAGGAGCGTCTTGCCTCCATCTTCTCCGCAGGAAATGCATTGATTGATGCCAAGTGCAAACACTGGTGTGTTTTCACATATTTAGATTGCTTTTAGGCAGAAAATTGTTGCAAATTCTAAGTACGGTTTTTGAAAACATGCTAAAATGCAGGTAAAATGGGCATTCTTACAGTTGCTATGAGGCTACATTGAAATCCTATTCCACCCTGACTGTAGAATGGCTAGCATCAGATAGCTTTTGCATTATATATCCTGTACGTTACAAAGATTTGCTTGAAGCTCAGAAGCTAAGAAGCATAACACAGAAGGACTTTTGTACAAAGCTTGAAGAATTAGTCCTTGGCCTTTGGCCAGGAATAAAGAATGCTTGCCCTTGTGCCATTTTGTCCTGTGCTGCTCCAGTTCTGGCAGCGGTTCTGCTTCAGTGTAATTGTTGGCACTGAAGCTCAGCTGAACCCTGAATGGCCTCTTCCTGCAAGCAAGCAGGGATGCAGAGGTCCGAGACGGCATCAAAACTCTGTATTGATCAACTGTAATAGAGGACTCTGTTATGAGAGCTCTTCATATCAGAGCCAAGCAAATTGACTATGGGGATGCAGTAGTAAAGTACTAAAAACAGCCATAAAGAGTGTGAAGTAATTTTCAGTTTTTCCATGGGATAATGGAGGGGCTAAAAGAGTAAGAGAACAAACAGCTCCTTCTGGGACAGTCACTGTTTTGGCTATCTATCTGCAGTTGTTGTTGATCTCTCCTTCCTATCTGAGCTAAGTACTAGTTGAGTTTTTTATTCTCGTCTGGACCAGACACAGAGCACAGACCAGACATAGAGCTTTAAGTGATAAAGTGTTTTTTATTGTTTGCAAAGGCTTGCTTACTCTTTTTTATTCTGCTTACTGTTCTTTAAAAAAAAAACTTTCCCATTTCATTGAGGCAGATTTGGAAGTCAAACAAGAAACTTCAGACTCTACTACGATGGAAAGCACTTTGTTGGGGAGAAACGTTTTGAGTCCATCCATGACCTGGTGACAGATGGATTGATTACTCTTTATATTGAAACGAAGGCAGCTGAATACATTGCCAAGATGACAATAAATCCAATTTATGAACACATAGGATATACAACTTTAAACAGAGAGCCAGCACACAAAAAACATATGCCAACCCTGAGAGATGAACATGATGGCAAAGAGTCTACAGGAGAGGATGAGGTAGCAGAAAAGAGGGTAAGCACTTGTTAACCCACACTCTTTTTTCTGATAGACTTTCTATTTTGTACTTTTAACCCTCCCCCTCTACTATAAAGTGCTAAAGGTATCTGTAGATACTTAGTCTACATATTTATTTTCAGTATTGCATTAGTAGTAGTATTTAAACCGGTTATAGGGGGGTTTAATGGTAATTTTTGCATATTGCAAATTTCTGTGATTTGGAGGTTAGTTATTTATTATTGTGAGGTTCCTTTCTTCAGGTATTTTCACAGTTATAGGTGTTACCATTAAGCTACTCTTTTATTTCAAAAGAGCTAAGAATATTTCATCTTCAAATTGTTTACAGTGTATAAGACAACTGCCCTTTGGTCAAAAAATGTATTTCCTAATATATTCAGCATTCCCCAAACCAATGCATTCCATAATCTATTCAGCAGTCTGTGTAAAATGACAGTAAAGTTGTCCACATTATAAATAAGCCTGTTCATTAAGTTGATAAAATGTTAAAACATTTCACTTGGCTAAGTTCAGCCTGTCAGAAGCTGACAGAGCTATTTTTGGCCTCAGCCAGACTTATGAAGAAGGATTGCTCTCTTCAGAGAGTTGCAGTATCAGCTGAGAACTAACTGCATCCTGGATTATAAAAGAGAAATGAACAACAAAGAAATCTTAGAACCGGTGAAAACAGAAATATTCAAGGAAGTTGGGAATGTATCAGGGCAGACAAAGCAGCTGCCTGAAACTTCATTTGTGTGACAGAGACTAAACTTAAAAAGAAAACATAATGTATTAAAGTTTTTTTTTAAAGTGTATTTTTACATATGTGTAGGTGTTCAAGCATGTATAATCGTCTGATATGCTCCCCTATTTCAAAAACTTCAGAATGACATTAGGAATATCTAATATGCTTATAGTGCTTAGAAGAAATGCTAACCTTAGGTGGGATCATCTGTTTGTCTTTCCAATCAGAAATATGCCTGAGATTTCAGTTTTTCTTGAGGTGAAAGAAAGGTCTCACTGACAATTTCCAACATATATGACTATTACAGCGAAACTAAGCTCCATACAGAGTCCAGAGACATGGCTTGTAACTTTGGTCCTTCAAATCCTTCTCCAGCAGAGTCTGTCATCCTGCACTGAAGTTGTTGAGAGATGAATCACCCAGCTAAGCTTAAAGTATGAATCTTCACTGTTATCAGATCATTTTGACAAAAGAAATACTAGTGGGGATATTGAAGCTGGCTGACCACGTTAAATATCCGATTTCTTGCATGTTAGGTAGCAGTAGTAGAGGGGTGAGTTATCAGTTACAGTTCCTGACAGCCACTGACTTGCAGCATGCTGTTTCAAAAGGATTTTTCTGCGTGTTATCATAGAGAGTTCATTGTAATGCAAAGCCTGGGTAAAAATGTTCTGTAAGAGTTCTGGAAGTCACTGCTTTGGGTTTCTTTGGTAAAATTACCTCTTCCTGCATTTAGCAACTTTCAAGTCACAGCAGAACTCTGATCTGTCACATTTTTTAGACTAATGAAAAAGTTTTCATACTAAAGAGACTTCAGTGATTATTATTGAAGAATGCTGTTTTTTCCATAAATTACATAGTGTTATATCAGACTCATCAACAAGGTATACGTATTGGTTTGAAACATTTTTCATTAAATAGCTCAAGAACAATTAAATATTTCTCACAGACTGAAATTTTAGCTGAAAAACCTTTAGAGAGGTTAGTCGTGTAATAGCAACATCTCACCTTGTTTGTCTGGAAGTTATACACAACTGAAGTGGCTTCATCTGCAACATAGTTCAACAGCAGTGCTGTTTACTGGCCTGAAGCCCAGCTTTTGAGCCTTTTCCCTTTATTTGTCTTGGAACCATGTTGATGTGAACACAACGAGGTACACAGACATCACACTATAGTTAAATGTGGATGTGGAGATTTAGTTTTCAAGTCATTATCCTGTTGGGATTACTAGCTGTGGCTGTGCGGGGAAGGCACAGTGTGATCCTTTTTACTGTGGAGTGGCACAGAGGTGACATCTTTGCTGCCTTTATACCTCTCAGGGTCTTTTCTGGAAGATGACACAGAGAGTCCCAAGTGTCTTTTCACCCAGCAAATCTCCAAAGAGAATAAGTCATTCAACCCCATGACCAACACCCAATCCTAGTAGCAACCTCAGCTTTTGGAACAAACTCCAGCCTCCAGCCAAGGCTTGCCAAATCCTTTCTCCCTCCTCTGTAAGTGACAGGATGTGGGGAGCATGGGAAGGAGGAGAGAGATGGTGGTGGCCTCGCTGAATGTCTCACGAGGCGGGGATGGCTATGTGCAATGTAGGAGTGGTGGGGAGAGGAGTCCTCAGAAGGTTTTTCCAAGTGTCTCCCATCCCTGTCTGGGGGTGACCCACTAAAGCTGTCACTTTGACAGCCTGGGAGAACTGTTTCAGGTTCAGTGGGGTGAACATAACCGGCTGGCTAGAGAACTATACAGGCAGGTGACTGATTCACATCTGGTGGTTAATTTTATTTAAAAAATTGAAAAAATGAGATAGATACTTGTTTGACAAATAATTTGCACTTAAAGCATGAGTACTGGATGACAGGAAATATTTCTCTGGCTTTTTTAAAAGCCTACCTACTATAAAAAGTTAACATGCTTGCAGCAAGGCACACAGGAGAGATTATCTCCACTTAAACAGAAGACTCAGCCTGTCTGCTAGTTTATAAACTTTCTTTGGTAAAATAATAATAATGAAATAAGAAAAATATACATATCCTCTACTAAATATTACCCTTTTTGTGCAGGCTCCTGCGTCCTATTGATATTCACTTGAAAACTTCAATTAATAATAACATAGTATTTACCTTATTACAAATCATTTAACCATGATATAAGAAAGCTTTCTTATAGGACATTTATAAATAGGTCAAGAAGGTTTTCTTTCTCTTTGGTGGGAGGGATGGCAAAGTGATTTCTGTTGTCTAATGTAAAGAGAGTATCACTGAATCGATACTGACAATTCTAACAAAGAATGCAAAGAAAATTGTTCAAATCCAACAAGAAAAAAGTTGTCTCACCATCCAAACAGCAAAATCTGTGTGCTACAGCATTAGCTCATTAGGACCATGGTGAAGATGAACATTTCTGCAGGGTACAGTATTTGGCAATTTATGCATCTTTATCAGTTTTGTACTGTAGCCACATAGCTTCTCCCTATACTGTATGCTTTCTTCTCCGTAAAGAGAGGAAGAAGTCTGGTCTTGAACATTGATCATTCTGAGCCAAAATACGTTCCCAGATTCGCAGACTCTGAGGCTGTTCAGATCCAAATCTTAACTTTGTGCCTGAGACTGTTGCCCAATCCTGTGTGGGTGGTGTACGAAAGATAAACCCTTCAGAAGAAGGAAAGGAGAGACACGCAGGCTCTGACTGGGGAACAGCTGGTGGTAATACAGTTTCACTTTTTGCCATAAAATCAAGTGGAGGAAATTGGGCAGCCAGAGAACACACCCCAAACTTGAGAATGAAGTATTAAAGAGCCCTTCACCTTGCCTTGAATTTGGTGTAGGGCAGTAGCAGGGAATGCCACAGATTTGTGTTAGATGTCTCCCAGCATGTGCTAATAATACTTTGTTTGTTCCCCACTCTTTTCAGCAACTAATTTATAGTAGAAGAATTCAGTGTGTGTTGGGTGACTTGCCATCTGCAATACATTAAATATGAGCCTTAGTTAAAGGGGAAGGATTTAAAGACTGTAAAAGATGAAAAGATAAAAATTATGCAATCGTTAGATGAGGATTGTAGGACACAAATCACAATACTCCTAACTGAGTCCTGCAAGAGACCATATTGTGTGTGATTTAAGATGCAGTTTTTAACAGGAAAAGCATCAGAATATAATCCAGTGTGCAGCATGTGCTTCAATGATTATGAGAAGGAATTTGACTGCTTACCATATACAAGTATGTATTAACAATTAAAATTCCTGGTTAATGATTTATGATTTTCATAACCTATGAAAGAATTAATAAATAGTCAGAGGTAACTGGAGGAGTGGAGATTGAAAACAGGAATGTGCTTGTCATGCTCGAATGCCCTGAATAGGTATTTTTGCTGCTGTGCATAAAAGGTAATGCTGGTTCCCAAAACAGTCTACAAATTGTTCAGAACTCAATTGTGCAGCCATCGTGGTCTGTGTGTTAAGACAGTACTAAGATTAATTTGAAAGAGGGCTTCCCATGTGGATTCAGTCTGTATAGCCTAGTGTGGAAGTGGAAATAATACCCAGTATCACAAGATTTACTATTCCTTACGTGCCTTGAATACTGATAGATCTCTGACCATTCTCCACTTTCAAAGGTAATTATGGCCTTGGAGCAGATTACTCAATTCAGTTAAATACCTTATAAAAATGGTAGCTTTCAGAAATTTATAAATACCTAGATACATATATCAAAGTCCTTCTTGAAAGCCCTGCCACACGTGATTTTTTTTGACATGCTTTTGAGATATTAATGTAAGAAGTTGTATGAGTGATTTATTCAAGAGTTAATATTTGTTATGAGAAAATGAAATAATCAGTTATGACTTATCCCATCTTTGACAATGAAATGCTGAGGTTAATGTTAGGATAGCATCTGAATCACATTTATTCATGTTTACTTTGGTGATAAGTGCTATTTCTTCAAGAAACTTCAGTGGCTGCAAATCAATTGAAGATCCATTTCCGGACTGCACAACATTCAGTTCAATTCCTACAGAGAGAAAAAATTGAAAGAAGGTTTGTGGCAGCAGTCACCCAACAAATGCAGTCTTTTGTTCTATTTTTAATGACCTTAGTGGTGATACTATTTTTGCCTCCATAGTGATGAAGGCTGATTGTCTGCAACCCTATGCAAGGAGATCTGGAAATGTAAATCTCTGTCATTTTAGTAGGAAACATGCTTTTAAGCCTGCGTCTGAAGATAACCCAGATCACAAATTAAATTGCAGTCTCTGTGTATGTTTCTAACGGATTGATAACAGCCTCCACATACAAAATCAAGGGTCATACATATGGGTGTTTGCAGAGGGACCAGTCTCGCTTTCCAACCTTGAACTGACACTGGTATTTTCATTAATGACACTACTACTTTTCTACTTTTGCTCTCAGTCAAATCTATTAGTAAGATCTGCTTTAAACCTTCCTTCACCAAAGCTCATTTTATCTTCAGTGAAAGGACATCAGAAAACGTAGCCGAGGAAGTTACGGTAGTCTGTTGTAGAAGCATAAGCCCCCTTAGCAAGGTCTGTGATGGAGGAAGACAGCTTTGAATGACAGTTTGGTGCCCAGTAATGCCAATGCTGGGACTGGTAGGAACTAAAAGAAGATGTGGTCTTAATAATCAGGGAGGAAATTGTGCTTTGAGAGTGAAGAAATCTTGATGCTGGAAGTTGTATATTTCCATTTACTCAAATTAACTTAATTTTATTAGAAAAGATGGGTGTGTAATATATAAAACTCTAGACAAGCTGTAGCTGTAACAAGGGTAGCAATAAAGCAATAATGTTTTTAAAAGTACAACTAATAAATGTTTACCTTTAAAGTACATTTAAAGACACATAAGACTGAGCAGTGAAGAATCCCATAGGTTAACTTGAGGAGATTGTCAACTCTTTTCTCACAAATGTTCCTTTCCAGTTCCTGTGCGGGTGTCCATGACAATCACTGTGTAAGTTTAATGTAATTTATAAATAAAACATAACTCTGTGGAAGGCAAAAACTTCTATTTATTTCTTCTGGGTTTAGCCCATCTTTCAGCAGAGACTTCAAAGCACAGACAATTTTGTCAATACCAAGAAAGTTCCTAGCAGGATGAAAGACAAGCCTACTTTTTAGGTAGCTGCTCCAGCATATTGTCAACGTTGTACTCTGCAGAGTTTGCCCCAGCCTCAGTCGTCTTCGTCTTCCCTTTCCGTGCATTAGCATTTATGGTGGTAGGGATCTAGTTCCGTATATGTCATTATATATGGCACATACAGTTCAAACTAAGACTGCAAATGGTTACACTGCCTTATATACAAAGCATATATGTTTTTTAACTTAACTATACGTTGATGAAGACTCGAGAAAGGAGAGCTAATCACATGTGCTGTCCAGTGTGCAGACATCAGCACAAAGAAAATTCTTTTCTCCAAACTGCAGGGTGCTTTTTTTACTCATAATTATCAAGAGTAACCTAAGACCTTATTTATGTTCAGTGTGGCAGTAAAATTGATCCACTAAAAAGATTATATAAACTGATCTTGTTTTAAGATTGAGAGCTTCCACATGAAGCATAAACTTTGCTAATTTAACTCCCAGGTCACAGAATATCTAGGTTTTCTCTTGTCAGTATCTTGTACTTATAAAGGATAAGTTAGCAAGCCAGACTTGTTTTTTAAGAGTTTCTCACTGGACCTGTAGCTCAACTGCAGTGCTAAACAGGGTCCCATAACTCTCCTTTTTCTCCCAGGCCAAATTCTTTCTCCTTCTCTCCTTGCCAGCTCCGGTTGGTGCTCAGCTGTGCTCTGTTAGTTCCTGTGGGTTACAGATGGCATCCCAGCTGATTCCAGTTAGCCTTGCAGGATCTTGCCTGGCTGCCTCTGTGTGCCTGCCTGTGCCTCCAAAGCACATTAATGTAATGCTTACACAATAACATGTGGGATTACTGTGAAGTGAAAGTTGTGTGCTTGTGTTGGTAGCCTGGTTGCATGTTGCTGGTCTAGTATTACAAGGTTCAAAAGAAATCAGGCTCCACAAACTTCAGACAGTGAGGAATGGCTTAGGTCAGGTTGCGTTTCAAATGCACAGTGCACCTCCCGTCATGATGCTTCTCCTGTAGAGAGGTTTCCTCTGTTTTGTAGGTAAGCACAGTTGAGGGTTAGCATCCCGCTTCAGTCTTTTGTCATGGGTACAAGTCACTTGACTGCTTGCTGAGATGACTTTTCATGTTACTTTCTGCTTTTTCACATAAGTGTGGCTCTTTCATGATCTGGCATGTGAGATGTGTATACAAAGACAGAGTCTTCAGAAAGTCCAGTATCTAATCATACTGAGACAGGCAGTTGCCATGTGAAACTGGGGGCGTCTGGTCTCTCAAACTCACAGACCAGACCTTCAGCAAAGGTGTGGGGAGTAATTACCCTCAGCATATGCCCTATGCCTCATCGAGCCTTTGTAAAATGAATAGTGTACATAACTGTTAAAAAGGCTGTAAAGCAGTACAGTTGCCGTGCAATTAAATCTGAAGAATACTGGTTGTGTTGTTACTGATAAAATGAAACCATTAGCAATGAATAAGCTATTATTCTTTCCCTGTGTTTCTCTGTTGTGAGGTAAGTCAGTGTGAAGCCTTCATCAGCAGTTCTTTCCGGGGTTTCCAGTGCTTGGTGGTTTGGATCTGGTTATGTTTTTAATGTCCTTCAGAAAGTACCATATAGTCTTAGCTTCTCTTATGTGTACTGGCTGAAGTTTCCTTCCTTTTTAACTAGGATAGGCTAGTGCAAGAAGGATCTCAGGGAGGGAGGGAGGAATCTCCCTCAGCTCTTAAAGAGCCAAAGAGGATAGCTTTCTTTGCGCACTCTTCAAAGGGAGAGATTTTTCCCATCCTGGTGGACCTTCGTAGGTGGGACACATAAATACAGAGGTCCAGCTCAACTCCTGATGAGCAAGGGACAGCTGTCATGGCTTCAGTCCTAACACACTGCAGGAGTCTGCTGCTTATCTTCCCTGTGGACCTTGTAGTTCAGGTTTCCAAAAAGGCCGCCTAGATGTATAGTGGGGAAGCCTCATAGTCTAATATAAGGAAATATAATCTTTTTTTTAAAAAAAATAAAAATTGTGGTTTCCCTTGACTTTTTATGCCTTCTCACAACTGGATAATCCATGTAGTGGCCACAGAAAGGAGAAGGTGGGTGTCCTTCAGAGCAGTCTCTAAAGCAGGTGTGTGGTTATCATTTATTGCTTATGCAAAGAGCTTCCTGGCCAGTGAGGGTCTGCGGTGGGTTGCTAGCTGGCAACTCCCTCGTTTGTTGTTCTCTTTGCTTAGCTGTGTGAGTTATGGGTCTTTTTTTTTTTTTAACTCCTCCTCCCATCTGGCATCTCCTAATTATTTTCTATTACTAATCACTTCTACAGGAAACAGACTGGACTGTTGAATTAAGAGGCCTATAAAAGGATAATTTTGTTATTTACAAGTTTCTTACCTCACTTAGATTTTATAATGTGACACTGTGTAGCTGGTGATAATCACCTTGAGCTATGATTGTGTCTAATCTCATAAACTAGGCAGGGTCAGGTCTGGTCACTAGTTGAACATGAGAGTCCCAAGGAAAAACTGAGGCTGTGGGAAGTGGGGTTGGTAGCACCTTTGGCTATGAACTAATATCTGACATGTTTTGTGTTTTATAACCTCTGCAACTCTGTAGCCTGTATAAATCTGTGCTAAGAGTCTGACTACCAGGGATTTTCTCCGCTAACCTTTATCATTATTCAGATAAGCTCCTTTTTCTCCTTACTATTTGGAGGAGGGGGTGTTTTTTATTGCGGGGGCAGGGGGGAGTATTTCACGTCTGTCACTGTTTACATGCTCACAAGTACAAAGACATGTCATTTGGCTTCTGTACAGAGATGGAAAGGACATGGAGCTGTGGCAGTCCGGTGTGTCACCCCCCGTTCGGTCAGAGAATCCCCTGATAGGCAGGCACATCTGCTCTGCTAATAATTGCCCATTCATAAGTTGTTACCAAACCCTTAAGACCCATGAAGAGTGAAATGCTTGTATTACAAGTGGTAGCAGAAAGAGAAGTAGTTAGAGGTGCCTAAATGAAGTATTAGACTGTGAAAGAAAAAAAGAACAAGCATTTATCCTGTGGTTAATGCCGCAGCAGCTGATCTCTTCTAGCCCTTGTTTCTTTTTAATCTTTCACAAGAAAAAAGATATTGTCAGATAAAACTAATCATGCTCAGTTTTAGTCTCTAGCTGAATGTTTTTCTTTTCTGAATTTGAACAAAGTAAGGAGAGCAGCTTTGTTACTAAGCTCAATAAACTGCTTGCTCTTATTACTTCAAACCTGTCACACTCATCATCAGCGAAGACAGCAACTCTTGACAGTTTTGCAAAGTCTTCCTTTGATCATTAACTTTTAGAACATTAAACTTTTCCATATTTAACCTTTTTTCTGCACGGCATTAGCAGTTAGAAACAGTGTTGCTTCTGGCATTCACTGTTCCTACAGTCCTACTGATTAAGCAAGGTAAGAATCATCGCACTGAAAAATCTGAGTCTCAGTCGATGAACAGTTGTTGCTCTAATCCTCCTCGTCTTAGTACTGATATTCCTCCCATCCACAGAACTTCCAAGAGAACTACAGGATGATGTGTTTATGATAGTGAAGTTCATATTATAATGCACTCAGAGTACACTGCTTTTTAGTGCGGTTATTATTGCATTTGGTTAGAGATAAAGCAGTTTGAAACAGTTTGCCTAAAGAACATTAGAGCTAGTATCACAAAGTATAATATTCTCTATTAAACCTTAGTCATACGTGTATGTGATTTAGTACTTTTTTTAAGATTTCCGATTTGTGAATTAGATTAGTAGCACTTAAAGGCAAGCAGCTTTTCCCCTTCCTGAGAGAAGAGTGGAGGAATACTGTGAAAATATGAAAGGCTGTGTTCCCAATTTCCATTTTGCCTGTAATGGTGAAATATTTTAAAAGCTCTATGCTTTATATCATGTATCAAATAGTTTATTTGTTGAAGATTTCTGATGATTTTACATTGCTGGAAAAGTCTTGAAGCATTTCCCAAAGTTAATGTGATAGTTTATTACATTTGCATTCAGGCATTTCTGTGAATTGGCTGATGATTAGCGTAACGATGTGTTTAAACCAAATGCACAAAAATTGAAAAAAAGTATCATGTGTTGTAATCTTTCACAGAATTTGAAGTGCTCAGTCTCTTAAGTGTCAGCTTCTCATTCCCTCCAGCCTTGAAATCCTTGCTAGCATTTGTCGCAGCGCTGCAGCCTGGTGCCTGGAAGTTGCCAGGCACTTTTGTGACACACAAGTTCGCAAGGCAGACTCACGGCTCAGCACCTTGATAAAGCTGACAGTTTACTGGATAATTTTTTCATGGGCCTTATGAGTTGATTCTGTTGGGCTATTTTTATTGTTGAAAATTCGAACAACCTCAGTGTTAGAAATCTTATGAGCAGTGTCACTTAAAGTGCTAGTTGATAGTGGCAGTACAAATAAAAAATTGCCTTGTAAGATGAAAGCAGGTGTGCTGGATAAACATTTTGTTCATTGCCAATGAATATAAGAAATGGAACTATAACCCAAACTTAGTCTTTTAGCTTCGATGTGCCCTATACTCAAAATAAGCTTCTGTCCAAAGATCATATGCCTCTCAAATCCCAAATGTCAGATCTTTAAGTTACTGATTGGGACCTAGGACTAGTGTATGTCAACTGAAAATAGACATCAACTAAACATCATGTTGCAAGAAACCACAGACTTGCTGGAGGAACAAAAAAAAAAAAAAGACAAACAAACAAACACCCAAACCAAAAACCAGCCAAAGTAAAAACCCTGATGTCCCTCCTATATAACAGGAGTTGTATAACCTGTCCACATGCCAATGCCTGCTTCTCCCCCAAAAAGGTAAATAATCTCTGTAGCCCAAATTTGTGATGGGGAATTGTGTTGCCAGCCCCATTTTGAATCATTCAAAATGGATGCTGGGTTTGACCATTTGAGACAATGGTTTCTTGAGTGCCTGTCTCAAGTAAGAATTTTTAACAGTTATAGCTTCCTCTAGGGAAATGGGATGCTTCCTGCCCTTACATGAAAATTTTGATGACAGAGGCATTTTAAAATGTTAATTAGGAAAATAAGAGGGAATAAATAGGAAAGATGAACCATATGTGGAAAAAGAGAAATGAGAAAATTGGAACGCTGGCCAACAGAATGTAAACCAAGCCTTTTCTGAGAATGTGATAAGGGATTAGAAGATTTTATGGATGGCAATAAACTGATAATTTGATAATAACTGATAATTTCACTTTGGGAGCAGAGTATAATTCTGCTGCCAATTCCACTCTGGTTTCATTCATTGCAGGTTTCAAATCAGTCCTGATTTAAATAGAGATTTATGCAAGGATAGTAGGAGCCCACATGAGAGACTCATTTGAAGGATGATCAGCCTACCTCATTTTCTGAGTCTGCCTAATTGCATTGTATAAAATGAATTCAGACCCTGACCCACAGCGCTGGTGCAGTTATGCCCATGGACACACATGCACGTAGAAAACTGGTAATTGGGATCTGCAAGGACTGCTGATGGACACTGGGCCTTACCCCATTTTGTAATTTTTCTGCAGTGAGGTGTTTCATAAGCAGGTTTTCACCATTGTAAAATTTGCAAGAATGTTGCATGTCCATGTCATAACTCTAGTATTCCTTCCGGTTAAAAATTGTTTTCACCTTGATTCATGGGGTTGAATCAGGCGATAATTAAGGAAGGATTAGGACACGTTGCACTCTTAGTCTTATTTATGCTAAAGAAGTATGATTATGGACTGGAAGTATGTTGAAGAAAGAAACTGTGACAGCACATGTATCATAGCAACATAGCTTATTCAGGAAGAAGTGGATGGATTCAAAATAGAGGATATGCCAAAGGAGCAGGTGTAGTCTGAAATACAGAGTGTTTAGAAATTAATGAGCTGCAGTTTTCAATTATAACATACATTGAATTATTCTAAATTGAATTACTGTGTAGAACAAAAAAGGCTAATATTAGATGCATTAGAGTGCCAGAGAAGACTAATGTGAAATGAATATTATACATCAGGTAAGAAAATATTGATGAGATATAAAAAGAAATTTCCATACCACTTGCCCATGTTATACCAGTAGCCAAAGCTCCTATTCTATGATGATTAAGTGAAAAAAAACCCTAATAACTATAATAATAGAAAGAGCTTGTGATTACATGATTGTCATTATCCATAAGTGTATACATTTCAGTTACATAAAGATATAGAGGTTTATTTTTAAAACTGCTTTTATCAGTATGATTATTAAATGGATATCATAAAGGAAGGCTTGTAAATTATTTATTTCATAAAGTTTGGCCACTGTCAACATTTCCTTGCTAGGAGACAGGTAAGGCTCCTCATCAAAGGGTACGGTTAAGATTTTTGATGTACCTTCTCTTTTTTTTATTTTTTTTTTATTTTTTT
>NW_009602168.1:0-4802 GCF_000690535.1 Cariama cristata
GGAGGGGACCGGGAGTTAGGATGCAGGGAGCGCAGGGGACTGAGGAGGGAGAGAGAGTGGGCAGCAGTGGGGCACTGGAACTATTGCTTCCAAAAGTGACCAGTTTTCCTAAGCCCAGACTGAGCACTCCTAGGAGGGATATTTGACTTTTGGAAAGGCTGTATCTTCTCCCCAGACATCCCAAATCCTTAACTGCTTTGGGACTCCCTGCCATTAGCCAGGGTCCTGACTCTCCCTATGTGTCCTCTCCCCCTACACTGCCTGAGGACACAAGGTGAGATACTTTTGCCCACAGGTCCCAAAATCTTCGTATTAAATGTTAATCTCCTCCTTGTGCCCTGAACAGTAATGCATGCTGGGCAAGAGACATCATCTATCACTGGGAAACAGGCAAGAGTGGGACAAACAGGACCTGTCCTATAGTGCAAGGCTGAGAAATGCAGCACCAGACAGTCAGTTTTCTAAGCCACGGTGTCCCTGCAGGCTGTAATGCTCCGGCCTTCTCTGCTACACTGCAGTTTTGTTTTCCTGTTTGTTTGTTTTTAATAGTGAGAAAAGCAAGCTTTTAAAGAATCAATTAATTGGACTCTTGCATTAGGAGCAATGAACTATTATTTAACAGAAATTCATCTTCCCTTCCCGCTGAGGAGAAATAAGCTGGAGGAAAAGAATTAGCTTCATGGGAGAAGAAGAAAAAAAAAAAACAACCACAACCTCTGCTTCAGAGATAAATTACTCATAAGATACATAGGTAACAGGCACAGGGTGCTTTGAGCTCATCCCTTTTACACATCATTTCCCTTAGGACAACAGCTACAAGTCAATTGCTTTGTGAACGATCCCTGTGCCTTTGCACCAGTGACCCTGCCCGACAGGCCATTCCAACCATTTATTATTCTCAGAATAGAAGAGCATTTCCCTACGGCTGGGCTGCATTTGCTTTTAATTTATGATTGTGGCCCTCAGGGTCCAGATTCAGAACTGTCTGGCCCTCAGCTCAGTCCTGCACGGAGCAGTGCTTTCTACTCATGTCTGAGTACGGGCAGAGCCGGTGGCAGTGGGGGTCTGGGGGACAGAAATATGCAGGTTTGGCTGACGGAGCTGGGATTGCTTCCAGACTGAGAGCAGCCTCCGTACAAACTCCAGAACTGGGAGACAGAACCTACCTCTTACCTCAGCGCTGACCACACCTGAGCCAGGCAGGGCTCCCTCTGTACGCCCCTGGCAGGCACGGTCCCGTCGGATGCTGCATCCTCCTCCTGGCTCCTGACATCTCCTGCCTTCGGAGGCGTTCGCTTGTGCAACCACGCTGCCTTCTTTTAGACATCTTTTGCATAGTTCAGTGAGATCTCTGCATGGCCCTAAGTCCTTCATGCAATTATTGGAACCCCAGGCTTGCTGTTGTACTCTTAGAAAGTAACTTAAGACCTGAAAAGCTAATGCAAGGTCTTCACCCCAAAAGCCATCCTCTGGCATG
This sequence comes from Cariama cristata, assembly GCF_000690535.1. Lineage (NCBI taxonomy): Eukaryota > Metazoa > Chordata > Aves > Cariamiformes > Cariamidae > Cariama > Cariama cristata. The sequence continues at coordinate 1,478 of NW_009602168.1, forward strand.
GTGTAAATCAATGAAGAAACACAGAAGTTAGGGTACCCTTGTCAGCCAACAGTAGGTGAGAGCTAACTCAAAGCAAGCAAGCCGGAGGAGACAGCTATCCAGCTAGTTGTCTGTCATTGCACAGGGCCTGGAAAGCAGAAGGCAGATGTGCTGCCTGACCCTGCTGTCCAGATGGGCAGTGCGAAGCCTTCCTTTCACCTCACCTCGGATGGGCAAACGTCCAGCCCGGCATAAGGTAGGGGAGCAGCACAGGGTGGCTGCACACCCTCCCTCACCAGGTCATCAGGACCGGTCCTGTCCTATGAGTCTTGCAAGACAGAGTGATGGACAGCACGGCTGAGCTCAGTCCTGCTCCCAAAAACCTCAGGCTCTCCTGCTGCAAGTCTCACCACTAAGGTTGAGCAAAGATAGCTGGATTCCAATTATTTCCAACTTTGTTTGCTCTCTCCCGTTTCTGAGACACTTTGTGCTTCAGATAATTCATCAAGGGAACAAACAGGGTAGAAACTGCAAATAAATCTGCTCTGGTTTGGAAATAAAAAGGATTCTAACCATAAGAGAGAGATTTTGAAACTGCCTTCTGGTACAGTGTTATGTGGGGAGAGGAGCGGGAGGGAAGCCGTCCAACTAGCTTTAAAATAGAGTTTGGTCATTTTATGAATGAGGTTATCTGACACAGTTGCCTGCAAAAGCAAGAGAATTTCATGACCTAGAAAATCCTGTTTGTGGAAGGAACCGTTGTTGTTGTAAGACTATAAATCCAAAGATTACAGAGGGTTAGGCTTAGGGGCAGAGAAAGACAGGGAAGAGACAGTGATACCTCAGAAAGCCAGACAGACAGGGTCTGACCCAGGGGCTCAAAGATGAAGGACCCTCTGGGATGTTCAGGGCAGAGCACTGGTCCCCTCTGCACCAGCCAGCCTTGAAAGCTCCTTCTCTGGGAGTCACTGCTAAGATGCTCCCTAAGGTCAGCAAGGCACAGGGGGGAAATTAGATGGTCTTAGAAAATGAGCTAATTGTCCAAAACAGGAGCTCAAAACAACAGTACTATTGCAGGTCCAGCTCAATCCAGACCAAGACATGCTTTCCCCAGCAGTAGCTCTACTAGCTGTGCCCATGCAGGGTGTAAGAAAGCCTGCAGTGATGCACATGGATCAGTCTGCCCCTATTTTCACAAACAACAGGCTGTTTGTTCCATGGAATAATCTAACGACTACAGATCCAAACATCTGGGGGAAATAGCCACCATCAGTAATCACACTGCTTACCTCATGGCATATTATATATCTAAGCACTTAAATTATCTTTTCCCTCTCAGTTGCACTAAGAGGGGCTCTGATCTCAAATTGGCGTGAAGTTGAGTCGTGAATCATTTAAACAACTGCTACATTTATCTTCATAGGTGGCTATATTTCAGCAGAAGAGTAAATAACAGTACCACTGTAAAAAAGTCAAATGCATGAAGTACTGAGATTTCTAGGGATAAAAGACATTGCAAAAGGCAAGATTTCTCATTTGATTGAAATATAAAAAAATAAATCTATTATACATGTGCCAGATTTTTTCTTCAAGGTTTGTAACAACTTTCTATTGGTAATAGAACATGTCCAAATTAGATAATTTCATAGATAAGAACAGCTTTGAAGGAACCGGTTAGCGGAGTAAGTATCTTGTGGTAGTTACATAAAAAAGCCCATCTAATTATATATATATATTTAGATGGCTCAAAGAAGTTAGTAGGATGAGTTAGATAAATAAGGAACATTTTGTGGAACAGTTTGTTTGCTTTCTTTTTTATGCAAAAGCAAATGCGTGTGAATTTAAAAGAGCTAAAGTCAGAAATGGCATCTGCGAACCTGATGCAAAATTTGGGGGGATAACTAGCAATCCCAGCTGAAGAGGCAGCCGCACAGCCTACGTTGTGTAACTCCCCTCACCCCCCATGCACACGAAGGGCCAAAGCTTTTCTCTGGGTGAGGCTGTGCCCCTGCCAGATTGCTCACGGCAGTGAAACGCGGCAGGTGCATAGGTGGTTGCGGGATCCAGGCTGTATGAAATAAGAAATGTGGAGGCCACCACTGGCATCTCCTCGGTTTATTGTTCTGCAGCCAGGACTGCAGATTTCCCAGGCGCTCTGGGTGAGAGATGACTTGCCTTACAGGCCTGTTTCCCAGAGCCCTGCTACCACACTGGCGTTACTAACCTTTAAATGGCTACTGCCACAATCACAGTGATCGTTTTTGCTTGCAATGCAGCGATACGCCCCTGTTCGCCGGAGTTCCTGGCTGGCACTGTTAGGCTCCAGCCAACAGCTGGGCACTCGGTCTCAGGTCCTTTCTAGGCCATATCTTACCTATCAACAGCCTCCATCCTTACACTTACGATTATTCCCAATTTTGAAAGCAACCCATTCCTTTAACTACCATTTAATCTCATAAATGTATACATATATATGTACACACACACCCCCAGGTAGTTAGTGCCTAACACTTCCAAAAGAAATTGATTATATACCCTCTCAGGTGCTGTACACACAGCGAGACAATCCTGGAAGATCAGAGCGTTTAAATAAGGTTCAAAAAAGCACGTGCAGTGCATTACCATTTTAGAGATGGGAAACAGAGGGCTGGAGCAATGACACGATTTCAGTAAGGTCACACAGGCTTGCACAGCACATCTCAGAACTAGATCCAGACCACCTTTAGTCACCGCCCTGTGTTTTCACAAGGACATCTATCCTCTTCAGACAATAACAAATATTGGACTGATTATTTGCAAAGTGTTTATCTTCACTTGCATCTTGGTTTTCCTCGCCTTTTGGTGTTCTCTTCCTTGTAATTACTGCCATCAAAGGATGTTTTCTCCTGTATGTATTCCATTCACACACTGAAGTAAAATAAAAGCACTCATTTAAAAAGCAAGACAAACAAACAAACAGCAGCAAAAAAAAACCCCAACCCACTAAACCTACCTCTCTTTGAAAAGTGAAAGCAAAAGATTAAGAGACTTTCAGGTGATAAATAATTAAGAAAAGGGAATAATGAAGAATGAAACTGACTTCAGAGACCTCATCAGCAGGTTGGTCCAAGGACTAAGGACACAGCCAGGAGAGGAGACGACACTGGTTTAGTGGCTCTGGGCCCTGACAGCGGCTGACAAACCCTCCGAGCCCAGGAGGAGCATTGCACCTTCCCCATCTTTGCAATGGGTTCAGGGAAATCCAGCCCTGGAGTTTCTGGTCTGGCTGCAGCTCACTCTGGGGCAAATTAGTCTGCCCTTAATCTCCACCAGTTTATAAAACCTCCGGTCTTCAGGGGACCGGAAT
>NW_009602168.1:4813-21814 GCF_000690535.1 Cariama cristata
ATTAGCACCATGGAAGAAATTCTTTTGGGGCTTTTTTTTTTTGTTTCTAAGGCGGACTGATACTGTCCCACCTCACATAAGCATTTTCTTTTTGCCAACTCCAGACCAGATGCAGAGCCCATCTTAGAGACAGATGAGCAATAGCTCAGCAGTGACAGAGGTAGTTCTATTATAGCGGAATAAAGAAATTGCAGAGGAAAAAAGATGAGTTCAATATAAGATACAATTGAGGCTATTTGACTTCTGCTACATGCATCCACTAAAATGATGATGATGAATGGGTCAGTGGGGCTTTTCAAAATGCTGTAAACCTGTTTCTTCCAGGATGGAAGTTACCAAAAAAAAAAAAAAAGCTAAAAAAAAGGTCAGTATTTGGAGGTGAAATCTGGGGAAAAGGCATGCGCATCAGAACATAGAAGAGACAGTTCTATAATCAAGTTCTTGTTTTGAATAGTAAACAAACAGCAGAACCGCTGGAGAAAAGGGAGGGCATCTCTTCTGCTCAGTGCTGTCTACTTAGACTTCAGAGTTTTAAAAGGAGATGGTAGAAGGAGGAGCAGAAGCCCCCAGCAGGATTTAAAAATATCATGAAGACCCACAGAGAAGGGCTTAATCTCCTTCTCATCAGAAAGGTCAAAGGGAAACAGATGGTGTGATACCAAACACACCTTTAGAAAACTAAAGAGAAAGCATTCTTTCAAACTGGAGCTGACAAGAGGCAAACACAAAGCTTTCTCCTTTCCACGCTAACTCAGAACTGAGATGTTGTTTTGGCACCAGAACGGGGATCTGAATTGAAGCTTCAGGAGACAGGAGGAAGGAAGATGTGCTCGTTAATATCCTAGTAAAACAATAACCTCAGATAATATGAATTATTGCAAAACCTCTACAGAAATGTAGATTTACTCTCCCACCCATGGAACTCCACTTAATACAGTTTATTCAGCAGCACTGAGTAAATATCAACAAGAAGGTTAAAATATTGATCAGGGAAAATACTTCATGCTGAATAAGCTGCAGACATCTGGAAACAAACAAACTGGTGCAAGAAAGCGGCAGAGATATTTTGGGCGTTTTATTCTGCCAAAAGCCCAGCTGAAAATTTGCAGCTGTAAACTCCCATCTGCTGAGGAAGAAGGGGAGAAACAGATGCTCCCTGAGTGAGGCAGCAAGTCCTGTCAGTTTATTGGTTGTGGTAGGGAGAAATGCAGGAGGGATCTGCACACCCATCTCAAGCAAGGAACTCGCTTCTCCCAGAACTATTTTCTAAGAAGCAGTCGAATCAGTTAATGGGGCTGGAAACCCCAATTTGCAACACTTCCAGCTCTGCAGAATGGCTCTGAAGTCTCTCGTGCAGTAGCAGCCGTCTTTTCCCATTTTGTTGCATCTCTCACTGCCTGGGCAGCACTGCTTCAAGCTTTCCAGTGTAGAGCTGAAAGTTGTATGAAAACTTTTGGCCTCCTAAGCCTCTCCTTCAGAAGCAACCCTGACCCTCCTTTTTAAATAACAGGTGTCTAAAACGTTTTGAAAATTTGTTAAGCCAACACCTTAACACAGACATACACTAGATATCATTCCCATACTGTACCATTACACTCAGGTGCTTACCATCTTAATGTTGGATCACACTTAAAGCAGACACATCCAAGCTTTCACTTTGTGTGAGCTGTGCCCTGCCTGGACGAGTTTCTCTGGCGATACATTGACCCTCACGATAATCAGACCAAGTAGCAAAGAACATATGCCAGGGACTGCGCAACTTCCATTTTACACCAGCCTGCATAAATATTTTGGGAGAAGAAAAACAAGCACAATAATCTAAAATCCATTGACTAGTTGATAAGAAGAAAGGGTAATTTATACAGTCTTCAGCAAATACCAAGGTTGCCCTTGCCAAAAGTTGTTTCCTGTAATAAAATGGAATAAATAGTCTTCTCTCGCCACTTGGGGTGGTGGTGGTGGGTGGATAGCACTGCCATCCTAATTGCCCAAGAAGACCCCGGAGTGTGTGAGCAACAGTGGCAACTACCTCTAGGTGAATACCCCTAGACCTAGGGTAAAGACCAGCAGAGACACTTCACAAAAAAGACTGGCAGGTGAATAGCACAGGAAACGCATCACAAAGTCAGCACTGCTTACATCTCAGGATCCCAAAACACTCAACTTCACTCAGACTCCAAGTTCTCTGGCATAGAAATTGGTCTTGTAAAACTTGTAGCACAGTGAAGTCCTCAGTCCCAGCTAGAACTGTCAGGCATTACCGCATAAGACATATTCACAGACAAGTATTACCAAACATGCCAATGTTTCTGGGAGCTATGCTGCATGGCCACAGTACTTTAAATAACATAACCCAGAAATTACACAAACCCATCCGAAATAAGACTCTTGTAATCCTCTCGTTTCTTCCTTCCCTATCTATGCCAGGCAGCAAGGAGACATTAATTGCATGATCACGTATGTGAAAGAGCCCTAAAAGATGCAGTACTGTTCTCTCCCATCCCTAGCTCAGATTCAAGGGCATAGGCTGCATGAGAAGACACAAAGCTCATATTTTTCTGAGCTGTTTATTTTGAATCATTTATTTACAGCACTGCAGTAAAGGGAATATATAAAATAACATTTAAATAGGCAAAACACAAACAGCATCATTAGGAAAGCATAATAGAGCTCAGATTACCAATTATAATAAAGTAATCTCTCAAGGAGCTTCACATACATACTGCAGAAGTGGGAAAAAATAAGAAAAAAAGAGAGGACTATAAACTTTCAGAAATATATCTGATTTAGTTTGTTTTCTGGTTTGCTGCTTGTTTTTTACTCATTTATTTTTATCAGTTTGTCTATCAGAAATGTGACTGCATCACTTTCCAGGGAAGTGAAAAGCTAAAGACAGGAATATCACTAAACGATAGGGATTCAGGAAAAGCATCCTCTGTAGATAATACAACAAAACAGAGGCCTTGGCACAAAACTCTTAGCACAGATGTTCGCTATTAAAAAATTTGCAAGTTCCTTCAACAGCAAGTTTCAATTTCACTTCTCTTTCAAATTTCTATTTGATCCTAGTGAATGGAAAAATATCCAGCAAAAGAATGGAAACGAAAACCCTCCAGTGCTTCCATGCGCTGATACGCAAAGCAGTGTAATACAGCTTCTGCTATGCGACTGTCCCCATAGGCACTCTATCCCACACCTTGTAAAGAGAAGGCAAGGGCTGCAAAGCACAAGGGTGAAGTTTCATCTTCTAGAAACTCTTAACTTGGTAAAACAGAGTAGTCCAGAGAGGAAAAACAGGTGTCTTGTTCTGCTGCACACATCACTTCACACATACACACCATCTCTGCGAACACCCCAGAGAAGGCAGGCTCAAAAAGAACGTGCTGGAAGAAACCAAACTTATTCAAAGGTATAAGGTTTAAAACCGAAAGACATATATAAAGAAAATTCACTTCACAGAACACAAGCAAACTATTGCTTAAGCCCAACGGACTCTGGCTAACATTTGATATAAAGCTGCAGCCTTTTAGTTGAACAGCAAATGCTTGCAGTTATGCTTTAGGGGGAAAATTAGTCCAGCAAGACTTCAATGATAAAAATTTGCAAGATATTAAGCTGTAGTATCATGTTGAAAGGCTACGTACTCACGGTTGCTAACCGTCAAAACACCTTTCATTTTAAAAATAATACTAAGTTAATAAAATCAACTTATTTAATTTCATTGGATAATGGTTCTGGTTAGATTTTAAACTACAGTGCTATAAACTTAAAAGTAACCCTTACAGCAGGTAAAATGCTGGAGCACAGGAACACAAAACTGACTTGAAATACAAAGCAGAACTCACTGCTCAGGTTTAATTGTCAAAAATGATCAGATGAGCCAAAGCATTAATGGTGACAGCTACGTTGGACTTTTGAAAGCGTTCATTAGATTGCTGTTAGTGACACAAAGAGGGAACTATCAGCAAACAAAAAGCATTCCAGTGAATGCAATAGTGGGTGTTGCACTGAAGTAGAAAAATCACTATAAAGGGCAAAGTTCCACTTCCAAATCACACCTAGCAACTGCAGAAACAAACAGAATGGCCACAGGTGCACTACAAGCTGTGCAAAACACAACCAAGGTACCACTTACCGTGGGGGACATACTGAAGTATCATTCTCAGCTTAGATCAAGTGGCAGATTTGTTTCTTTTCTTGTAGTTGATGTTGCTTGTAGTTGCTAATTCCCCCTCACTAGTCAACACTAAAGGGAAGAGGTAAGGACATTCTTCCCTGTACAATAAAGACTGTATTTGGCAAGGAATCAAACACCACCATCCTTTAAAAGGCAGCTCCCAAACAAGCACTCTTCTGCTGTTACTTTATTTCGTGAGCTTTCTTTTGCCCTGGTTTAGCATGATACTCATTATATTACACACCGTACGCAGATACCCCAATTAGATTACAGCCGCCTTATAAGACTGCTGTTGACACCAACACAGAGAAGCAAAGAAGTACAAGTCCAGAAGGTGATAGGTGCAGAAGCATTTATTACTTACTGATGTGGAACTTCATTTTTTTCAGGAGGCACATTTGACTTTAGAATAAGACTAGATATTCACTAACTCACTCTGATCCGCAGAAATTTGGTCAAGGTACTTAAGCATCTGTGAAACTCTGAACCCGGTCCCTTCAATGTCAGAATTTTTAAGACTCGATTAAAATCTCTTGAGATTCAGTAGATTTGCCACCCCCCATGGGTGCTTTTCTTTTTTAAAGGATCATCTTGGGCACAGAGCTTTGGAGAAGACACACAAAATGAGATACACTGCTAGAAGCAGCTCTTTAAGCAGAGACTGCCGCATCCAGAAACATCCATTTCTTTCACTATTTATTCATGAGGTTAGGATGAGGAGGAGATGCGCGTGGTTAGAGTGAACTCATCAACTACAGCCAAAGTTGCTCAAGTGGCCCAAACATTTCCTCTGTAACTAGCAGGAGACAGCACAGTAGGAGGGGAAACAGCCAGTGCTTGGAACTACAGGACCCTTTTACCTCGACCAGACAATGAAAGCAGCATTTTCGCTCACTCTGGCAGTCAGCTGGGCACAGGCAGTGCCCACAGGAGAGCATCTCCACTGCGGCTGGCAGGAGGCTCTCGCTCTCTCTTCAAGGAAGAGTGACTGATCAATAAGAATTGCATTAAACTGGGAGAACTGGGGGTCCCACATTTACAACAGCACAACAGATTCTGAAAGGTCATTTGTACGAAATGAAAGCTTCCTTTGCCGATCAAGACAGTTTGTCCTGCCAAACGCTCCAGGCAATTAAAGCCAAACCACCCCCAAAAAATCCAGCAGACAAAACTTATTTCCTTTAAGCTTATTTAATGATATTTGAAACGCTTAAATTTTCTATTTCCCAGATCCTGAAAACAGATATTTTTTTTTAAGTGACCAATATTTAATTCCAGAAACATACAACCTTATCAGCTAAGTCATAAAAGAGCTATTTTACAAACATACATCTGGATAATTAGAACAATAAAGTCTTTTTAGACATTCAAACATGATCAGTAAAAATACAGGATTATTAATAAAGATTTTTGTGTATTTTTTAAAGAATACTTCCAGATTTTTTTCTTCTCTTTAAAGTAAATCTCTGTTAAGAGTACATGATTGTGTGTTGTACAAAGAAAATAAAAATATTCTAGTATGAAGAGAGCTCCACAAGACTTGATTCAAAATAAAACAGCAGTGTTTTGGCTGCAGTATCCCTTTTGCAGTACATCTGCTTGTCAGTTGGCACCTTTGGGGGAGGGGAGGGAATGAAGGGATTTCTTTGGGGAACAGAGAGAGAAAACAATACCGGATACCATCATGCACTGAGACTGTAATCAAGGGTCACCTGCTGAAGCATCAGACCCATCTTGTAATAACAGGGACAGTATCTGTAAATCAGAGTATCTAAGTTTTATGAAAACACTGGATATAGGCATAGTGCTGTCTGAAAGCTGACCAAAACCACCTACACTTCTTAGCTCTTGAGTTTCGCATTCCTCATCCTTCTTTCTGATCCCACCTATAAGATGTAAAAGAAATCTCCCCTGCCTACAGACAAGGCATGTTCAAGAAACCAGAGTGATCAAACACCACCTTAGCATTTGTTCTTCTACCCTTCTACAGGAGAAGGAAATTCCCCATTCCAGAAAGTACCCATCTGACTTTTTTGCTTGTCCATGAACTATATCCCATAAGAGCAGAAGTGAAATCACTTCTCAGAAGGATATGCAAGAATGGTTGCCATACTACATTGTTGTTCCCAAAATAAGAAACCCTTGCTCCTCTTGGTTTTGGGGAAGGAAAAAAACCAAACACTGGGCACGAGGGGCTGGGGCAAACAAACCAGAGAACATTGACCTGCTCTGCTATCCAGTCTGAATAAGGGAATGTATAATTAGTCAATCACCAACCAGGGGCAAATTAAAATGCTTCCTTACATTGGAAACTGGAATTTAAAAAAGGGTAATTCTTATGGCTTAAAGGGGGGGAAAAAGTGAGAATCCTGAATAGTGCATTTGAGTTCCAGCTTCTTCCACACAGCAAGACATGGCCTGAGGTCTGCCATACAGTAGATGTGCTAGAGAGGAAAAAGGAATCCCCCGTTATTTCAGGTTACTGTGCTCAGAAGATAATGGATCCCTGACCCCACCGGCATTTTTCTAGAGGAGTAATGCCCTATTTGTGAGGATGATCAATGAAGCATGAGAAGGCCAGCTGAAACAAAAAACAAACAGGACAGAGCACAGTGTGTCATTTACATTGCCCATAAAATTGGGTTCAAACAGGTTGGTCTTCTCTAACGTTCCTTAAAGCTCTCTGCAATCTCCTACTCTGGAGACCATCCATTTCATCTAGCACAAAAGGCTTCTCTGCCGTCGTCATTAGCCTCGCACAAAGCGTGGATGTTTCTTTTTATGTATCTTGATATGTGACAGGGACAGAACTGCACGTGACTTCTCAGTGGATTGTCCAAGGTCGCATTAAGGGATGGTGGAGAAAATTCCACTCCAGCAGCTCTGAAGGCAGAAATGTAAGGATGACATGGCAACATAAATCCCCTGCTTTCCCAGCTTTTTTACTGCTGCTACATCTATTAGAGATGGAACAATGTAGTGGTGGATGATGCTACAAAATGCTTATGCAAAGGTGAAAAAATCAGGGGCAGCATGGGCAGATTGCTCCCCCACGGCCCATCCAAACAGCTATATGCTTCTCATGCAGTATGTTGCTCATCCTGAACCTTGAAATTCATGCAACTTGGAGAAAACCAGAGAACCAAGGATTTTGTCTTCAGTCACAAGGAAAGAGTATTAAGCAACCAGGCCTTCACAGGTCCCATCTTTGCCGGTCTTCCAGCATACTCTTGAAAAGCCAGACTAAGCTCTAATAGAGTTCAGTGGCTAATTTTCAATCAACCATTGAAAGCTGGAAAGCTTTTAGACAGCTAAGTTACTAAGGTCATAGTAACTGCTCCTGTTTCTGAAGCATGTGGACCCAGTCAAGCATCATGCCAAACTGATAAAGGGGAGTTGGGGGGGAGAAAGGGCCTTAAACACCAAGTCTGGCTATAGCCCAGTTCTCTTTCCGGCAGGATCAGGTAAAAGATACCACATCAGCACGAGGCTGCATTCTAATTTGGGGGCTTATCACAGGAAGTCTAGATGTTTATAACCAAAGGAACCATATGGCTGAAGGTGAGGAGGGGAGATGCCACCCACGTGAGAATGGAAGTGCTCAGCTAATACTGCCGGTATACTCATACAGGTGCAACAGGACAGGCCTTGGTGGATCCCAAGGAAGAGGAAGCTCCTGCCAGCCTGGAAGAGAACACTTTGGCTTGTGTTGGCAGTGTAATGCTCCGCTGGTGAAAAATGATACTGTGTGCAATTGGCTCTTAAAGCAAGAAAAACTCCTCCCCACTCTATAAGGGCTCATGGCTCCAACTTTCACATCAGGCCCAAAATCATCTCTGCTCAACATCTGTCAATCTTGACTAACTTATGGCTTGCATATTTCTAACAGGAAGAACAAGAATTGTTTTTTTCCTACATGAGTAGACAAAGCACAGATCTGATTTCTTGCCAGTAGCTAAAGAGAAAACATTTGTTTTAAACGAGCAGGGAGTATGGTATTTATGCTGACCAAAGACAGATTCTCAGCAGTTCATGATGCACACAGTGATGCAAACAATGTTATAGCAGTTCTGACATGTTAATGGGATTTACAGGTTTGGCATGCCTTTCAGTTTGGGTTTGTTAAATAGTTTAAAACTTGGGAAGAGGGTGCAAAAGAGACTGCCTTACACACTTTCCACTAGCAGTCCTATTCATGGTGTCTGTGATACCTGGGACAGCTTGAATCACCCTATGCCAAGCAGACACTGTTGGCCCTAGGACCAACTTCAGAGCAGAGGCACAGCCAGCTTAGGCTGTCCCATGTTAGCTCTGCTGGTAGCCTGACATTTACCATCTTTTTTCCAGACTGGAACAAATTCCAACAGCAAAACCCACTAGAACAGGCCTAAGGAAGTACTAGAGAGCTGCTTCAGCCTTCTTTGTTTTGCACATCTCTGTTTCAGTGAGAATATATTGGCACAAATCAGTCTTAAAAAAAAAAAAAAAAAAGAAAAAACCCAACCAAAACCCAACCCAACCCCATCCCCCGCCCAAAAAACCCAAACCCACCCCAAGCCCTCAGCAAGACATACGTTCAGGTACTAAAACTTACTGGCCCTATAATCAGCAGTACCTGTGGCTAACTCAAATGGCAGCCCTTATTCATTCAGTAGTGAATCAGGGGCTTATCTGCCCCACATCTTTGAAACACTTCTGGGTTTGCATTTTTTCTTTTTGATCCAGAGAAGAGTTACAAAAGTGCTGCAGGTCCAAGTATTTTTATCACTTTACAAAGGAGACAATGATCAAAGCCAACAAAGTCAAGAAAAAAATTAAACCTATCTTTCTCCTCTCCCAGTCTAATTTTGCATGTCAACAAAGGAGACTCCTAATGGGAGAGGGGAAAAAGAAAATTTGCCCATCTCAAGTGCCTGGCTATTTAGTGCATGGAAAATTCTTGTTACACATGTGGTGGCACGAGCAGTTCCCATGCAATGGATGAATACAGATAGTTCCAGCCACAAGTCATCCTAACACCTTCATAAGTAGCTCTTTGCATGGCAGTTTGATTGCCAGCCGGGAGTGCAGAGTCCAGTCCAGTGAAGTAAAGATACACTGACACATAGGCACACCCTCTCCCCTCAGACCTGACCTTCGGTTCAGGAGCAGTGGCAGGCAGGGTGTCCTATATGCAGAGGGCTACAACTGTCACTACCCGATTAAAATAGAACAAAAAAGGCAGATTAAAAAATTAAAATGTGCTTTTGATACACGGAATGAAGTCAAATAAATACACTGATTTTTTTTTTTTAAATGTCTAAATACATTTTTATATCCTACACCCAAAGATCTGTACATTTGGTTTGGTTCTTCTGTTCTGAAAAATGAATTTCTGGTAGCAAGGAGAGGAGCAGAATAGAATAGACTCCCTCACTGACAAGATAGTGCAGATGCCCCACAGGTAAAGCAACCCATGCCCATTTTGCTAGAGTATGGTTCACGTCTGGATGGTCCAAACCCTCTTGTCTCAGAGTCCACAAGGAAGACAGTGGGTGCTGTGTCCTGATAGTCTTCATCCAATCTTCAGCTGCTCCTGAAAACATGACTAGCTTTTGTCTGAAGGAGGAAAAAAAAAAAAAGCAAGGGAAAAAAAAAAAAAAACAGTGGTGAGAGAAAGGGGAAATGTGATGAGAGATGAATGCCTAACATTTCTGAACAGTAGTACTAGCAGAGAACGCGTGTTATATAAGAGACAGCACACTCATTTAACCTTAAGACCTTTGTTAGTAATTCCAGCAACTACATCTCTAGCATGTCTAAGGCCAGTTTAAAGGGACCTACAGCAACCACTTTACACAGCACCAGAGACACCCCAGAGAAAGAAAAGACAGATGGTAATCATTTTATCTGTTCAAAAATCTTCCTTTGGGACTTTACATCAATCTAGCCTTCTTTGAAAGAGAAGTTGTACATTCTGAGATGTAGGTCTTCGGCAGGTAGGGGTGAGATAGCTTGCAAACAACCTTTTCAGAGGAAGGAACAAGCTCCTCTGCACGTGTGAGTCTCCATGGATTCAACTGACCTTTCCTGGAATCAGCACAGTCAGCCCTTTGAGAGCTGCTGAAGTAGGTGAAATCTTTTTCATGTGTGAGAAACATTAATAATTGACTTTGTGCTCTTTGTTTAATGTCTGAAGTTAACATGATATATGCTACTAATTGTAGACAGTCTCATTGCATACCTGAGTGCTCTCCTGTGGAGGCTGATCCAGCCAGCCCTTGGCGTCGGAGAATGGTGTAGTCTTCCTCAACCTCCTAAAAACCAAAAACAACCCCAACACTCAGGTAGCTCTTTCGCTATTTACCAAGTGAACAACAAGGGCTTCAAAAGGGAAAGGAGAAGTTTCACTACAGGCGAGTGGACTTGAATCACCCATGTTGCAGTGACCCACAATGGATCTCAACTCCTTTATCAGCATCTTTATCAGGCCTTCCATTTGCATGCAATATTCTACTTTCTTTTCAGATTTCAGTCAAATTAAAGGTTGGCTACTGACTTAACACATCGGTAGGTCTCATACATCAAGATGCTATAAAGCTTCTACAGCAATGGCTATTATGTATAGAGAATCCCCATTACATAAAAACAAAAATAATTTTAAATGTAGTGAGGTTGAAAACCTTGTTATTGGTCTACTGCAACTTAGCATGTTCATTTGACATTAGCAGCAGTATGCAACAGATTTGGTTAAGTCTTTTTATGTCAGAAATTCATATTCCTTAGGCCAGTGGCCCCTTCAAAACTCCACTGTTGCAGACTTGCATCAGTTTTGTCCTATCCCTCAGAAATCTCTCCAAATTCAAATCAAAGCAATACACACACCCGCTAGCTCTAGTAGAACTACTTGCCTTTCATAACCCACAACTTAATGCAAGGAAAACAGCACCAAGTTTTTTGCTTCAAAAGCTTCCAGAGATAAGAGCCAAAGACAAAAAAAAAAGGCATGGCTGCCTTTCTTTCCCGCTCAAAATTATTTTCAAGCTCTTTTCTAAAATAAAGTCTATGGAATATGAAAACCCTGATACTGCAAATAGAAACATACTATACCTTTAACTTTTCAAGGTCATCCTCTATCTTCTGAATATACTGCATCATCTGCACACGTGACTCTATAGAGAAGTGAGGGCTTGCTACAAATGAGCAGGACTCTTCCACCCCTCCCCAGCGCGAGGCCATCATCTCCTCAGCAAACGGGGAGTTTCCTCCATCTGACTGAGTGTCCCGTGGGGAAAGTGGCTGCTGCTGTGCAGAGTCCAAAGAAGTGCGGCCACCTGCAGTGCACTGGAGAACTAGAGATGATACCTCCTCATCTGTGGAGCTCTCCTGCACTGTTCCATATCCATCAAGGATCAAATAATTTCCTGTTAAGAGAACAGCTTTTTACTAACACCTCCAGCTCAGTAATCACCAAGAACCACTGAACTGTAGACAGTTTAAGCAGACTTTAAGAAAGATAAGTGGTGAGGGGCCCATCTCCTAAGATATTTTTAAATGGATTAGAAAAAGCATTTGTGAACACTACACAGAATAGTGATTATATCAGACTAGACTAGTTTGGTTCTGAATTGGGCTTCAGAGATCATGGCTGCTTTTTGGACTGCAGTTTGAGAATTATATGATTAGATGAGCTAATCACCTACCTTCCTGTTTTCCCAAAATCTGTGTTTCTATTACAATGCCTGAAAAACCTGCACTTACGCTAATGGCACCCAATAAATCAGACTGCTAGATTTCTAACCTCCACTTACTAGCTACGGTACTGAGGATGCTTTTAGATGGGTTAGCTTTAAAATTTAGCTTGCTGATGATGTGTTTAAAAGATAAAGCAATTATAGATAGAAATGCTTTCACAACCTGCACCTAGCAATAAGATTATATTAAATAATTTCTCTACAGTACTACAGCAAAGCTAGCATGTGGAGTCAGAATTGACTAAAAACAGGTCAATCTAATTTTGATGTCCCTGTACAGTTAAGAAAGTAAACAGCAACAGAGGTGACAAATAAATTAGATGCTTCAAGTTGTTGGCTCAGTTTTCATAATTTAAAATGTCTCAGTAACTCAGGGAAAGAAACACTATTTTCAATACGTATTTGGAAGGTAGCATTCAGACAGTCACAAATTGGCTTATTCACATTGATAGAATCCAATTTTTAAATAAAAGCATATTTATGGATAAGCAATTTCAAGACTAACAGTCATATAGAATCTACCTACTAGTAGCTACTTCTACTACGACACGCACATGAGATAAACCTCAACTTGTGTGCTAAATTCAGTGCAGTGTCACCATGCTGGCTGATCAAAATCACAGGACTTTTCAAACACAAAGTCCCATGAAAGTGCTCACAGCTGCTTAGAGCTAGTTTTTTGCTGAGTTAACAACTTTACAACCTTCTTGAAGGCTAGAATAGATAATCTTCAAGACGCTGCTCAGGTAAGTGCCAAATATACCATGTAGTAATAATAATAGAAATAACAAAAATAATAAGCTTTTAAGACCTTCAGACTGGGGTAAGGTCGCAGGACACAATTACAGTGCAAAGCTAAAGTTTCTTTTCTGCAGCTTGATCAGAAGAAGCCAACACAGTATCTACAAAATAGCATGAGTCATGGGGGCTCTGTGTGTACAGACTGAGGAACTGCTCTGCCTTCAGGGAAAACGCTTTCAAAAAACTCAACAGTCAGTTGAGAGATAAAGTGGCCCAGTGGCAAACCGATCAAGAGCTTGCATTGTGCCTGGTGTCTCTGTAATTACAGTCTGTCATAGTGTATTAACCTGACAGTATTTCAGCTTCTCTTTTCATAAAATAGAGAATTCATTAGACAGATGTTTGCACAGCCCTTTTCAGGGCTAAAATGACTGTCAAGGTCTGAGAGTTAACTTTAAATGTCCTATATCATATAAGCAAGAGAGGAAGTCTCCAATACTGAATCTAGACAATCATTCAATGAGTGAATGAAATATGCTCACCTGAGATCCGTATTTGCACATCCTCTTCCTCCTTCCTTTCCATTAGTTCACTTTCAGATGGATTTTCATCACTGTGAGCTTCTCGAGCATCAAAAAAATGCTCCCCGCTTTCATCAGCACCCACCCCTTCCAGCTCTGTGGCTGAGATCTCCAGGTTCATACTCATGTGGTCTATTGCTAAGTTACTACTTGATCTGGGGTCTCTCACTATCAGCTGCACGGCATCCCCTGAAGCTGGCAATTCAGCTGAAGTCCGGAGGCCATAACTAGCTGTAGACTCACTAGTTCCGGTTCTGGGAAGCATTCTGTCTGTTCCAGGCCGGTGAAATTTGTTGTTGTCAGAGTGCTGTAGCCCAGGCTCATTTCCACTCTCCGTTTGGGCTTCTTGAGAAACGGTCCTACACCTGGGAAAGCGTTGCCGGTCTTCAACGGTCCCCTTCTCAGAAAAGCCAAGCTGCTGTACCAACAATTGTTTCAGCAAGCCCACTGCAAGTAGAGATAACGTTCACAAGGCTTCACAGACCACAATCTCCCTAACAGTGACTAAACCAGATATTAAAGTCACCCTTTCAAAAAGGTGTAACTCATAGCAGCGAGCTGTCTCTTTGCTCTTGGTAGGAAAAACAGGGATAAAAATAAATATATAAGGTCTGAAGCCTTACTCCACATTTTACCTTACAAGCGAGAGCAAACATGTCAGTACAAGTTCCATCTTGCTTTGGGAAAAACAGAGAAATCATCTAATGAAATTATCCAGCAAGTGAGCTGGAGTGCAGGTGAGTGCCCAGGTTTTACCCACGCCCCCAAATGAACTAAAAACTATGGCCATAATAGGGGATTCCCACCTGAGAAACAACCATATTGAGAATATTCCACTCAACTTCGAAATGACAGATCAAAAAAATTGAAGGCATTTTCCCTAAAATTTCATGCAAATTTATGCTTGTTTGAACTTCAACCCACATTCCTTTAGTTCTCAAATTATCCTAACCAAACACTTCATAATAAAGGACATATTGTTCAAAACAAAAATATGATACTGTCAAGAGCATAAGAACACTGTTCATTCTCACCGTATAATGCCCACCATGTAACATCCAAGAAAAGCTATGATTTCATACAACAGAACAGTCACTCATCTAAGTGGAAGGCTCTTCTCAAAATGTGAGTGACCCAAGGCCGTTGTTAGAGGGCTGCTCTTTTAAGTCTGAATAGGCATGAGATGCTAGGTCACTAATACTGTCTTTACACACCCCGCAGACTAAGATTATCTTATTACTGGTCTCTGAAAACAATTACCAAGAACATCTGTACAGCATTCAGAATTAGAAAAGGACTTTGAATCCTACAATGAGAATCATAAATGGATCAAAAGATCTAAGATAAACTATTAGATTGCAGAGAACCGTCATTACTCATATAGACAGATGGAAGAGGGAATTTGGGCCAAGGATATGAACCCTCTGCATTTTGCTAAAAGCAAATGACCCACAGAAAGGCAATACAGACTATTCCCTCCAAGTACAATTGAGGGACTTGGTGTCCCCTTCAGAGTTGCCAAGAAAAGATATATGGACTAATGAATTCATTCAAATTTTAGGAAGTTATATTTAGGAATTGCACTGCTAGATCTGATCAAGTAAGTTGCATAGCCCTGCACTCTTCCTCTGAAAGGAGGCATACTGGAGAACAG
This sequence comes from Cariama cristata, assembly GCF_000690535.1. Taxonomy (NCBI): domain Eukaryota; kingdom Metazoa; phylum Chordata; class Aves; order Cariamiformes; family Cariamidae; genus Cariama; species Cariama cristata. Next base: position 19,700 of record NW_009602168.1, read on the forward strand.
AGGAAGTGATTACAAATCTTCTATAAACAATTTTCAAGTTTTTAAATATATATATATATATACACACACACATATATATACACACACAAGAATAATCTGTCCATCAGGAAAATTTCTTTTCAACACATACAAGTGTTGATCTAATTATATCTAACCACCTCCCAAGTCCTCAAAAAAACTGAGCCTAGATTTTGTCAAGCTCACATATATTCAATCTCATTTGCAGGATTTTACAAAAAAAATGCAAAATCATATTCTGCAACTCATGCAACCTCTTCTATTCTGCTTCAGTGCTATGAAAATAAGTCCACAGGCTAACTGCACTGTCTTTTAAAAAAACTGCTGACTAGCAATGGCACTGTACAGCACTGCACAAAGTTCTGCAATATAATTTTGTCATTAAAGCACTTCATGGACAGTAAGTAGCAATTCATTACCACCATCCTTTTATAGATGGGAAAACCAAAGAAAAACAATGAGATGCCTAAAGCCAAAGAAAGGGTCAGTATATGAATTCAGAACTTAAAATTTCTTGCTGTCAGACCCATTTTGTTTTGCTATGCTGTGATCTACAGCACAGAGAGAATTGGTATTTAATAGAAATGGGCTTTACATTTTATTTTAGCTTATTGATTTAGATGGTTGACCTAACAATTTCCATCTCCAAATCACATCCCACCAGACACTGACCACAGATACTTACAGTTCCTTAATGCATCCAATGCCCACTGCCCTTCTGATACTGAAGGTAAACTGGTGGTTGGGCGTTCATAGCACACAGAAGAATCTTTAAGCGTCAGGTCTGCCTGCTGCACTTTATCAAACTGTCTCTCTGACACAAGAAGACTTTCTACCTTGGACTTTTCAGACAGGACGGGCGAAGAAGACTGAGCATTTAGTATTAAGGGAGATTCGAGGCCCAAATCTTTATCTAGTAAACAGAAAACATACATTCAAGTTAAATACGATGATAAACTGCAGAAAATTCTGCTTCGCACAGAAATCTCTGAAAACACTAAAAAATACCATTCTTGAGCATGGGTTTGGTAAAAGATCAATTCTTTCCAGGGGAAAAAAGAATTTTCCAGCAATTTATAAAACCGATGGAAATAGTAAGAGGTACATTTCCAAGAAGTTCAGTATCACTTCTCTACGTGACTTGTAGAGAAAGCATTCCTTTCAAGAAAAATGTCAAAGTTATCAAAAGATGCCCAAGCCACAAGGAATATGGCTTGGCACATTTGTACTCCATGGAGCAAATCTACTCATACCATTTACCTAGACCACTGTTTTACCTGGACTTTGTAGACTACTGGCAGATATGTCATGTTGCTCTTTCAGCTTCTGCTGTTCCTCTTCTTCACGCTCTTCTCTGTGGGGAGGAAAGAATGAACACATTCGTTTAGTCACATATATCTGAATCGCTGCATGAGAATTTGTGCTTTGTCTGGCATTCTTTGAGCAGAAGAAGGGGTCCTGGAAAAAGAAAAAACAGTCCTTCTTCCTCCAACTACTTCTACTTACTCGCCAGGTCCTGACTGTGGTAATGGTATCACTCTTCTGGTACTCCCCATTTTTACAGTCCCCGCCATCTGAGCTATAAGGTCCTGCCATCTGCAGTAGAAACATCAAATAAAAATATGAAAGATGTGAAACACAATGAATATTTCTCCCTCTGCTTTTTATATGTTAGAAGAGACTATCCTTGGATACTTTCAACATAGGCCAACATAGCTACATTTTCAGCTAAGTTTAAAGAAGGAACTCAGGCAATTCATGGTGATCTGCACAGTTACTACAAGAAAGCAGATGTAAAAGATCTCTCAAGTACAACAAATCAAGCAGCAAATGGAGTTGAACCAATTACTTACACATTCTTTTCTGAAACAGTCTGTGCCACCAGTTCATAAATATGAGCGCCATTTTCTGACATGGAGATGACGAAGAAAGCTTTGTTATCTGAAGCAACACAGGGAGAGAAGAATTTAACTAGATGCCTTGTCCCACATAGCTTTCTGAAAATTCTTAAAACTGGGCATAACCCCAGCCAGAAGCAATGAAAGAAGAGTTCATGAGGTAACCCTCCAGTGCTGGAATATACAAACATTGATCTTT
>NW_009602168.1:21845-36222 GCF_000690535.1 Cariama cristata
TTCCCTATCCAGGAAATTTGTCTATTAGTCCTCAAAGAAAAGAGCCATTACTGCCCAAATAATTTAGAAATAGATGTGTTGTTCTTCTTTTCCTTCCTAATAATTTCTAGAGTACCTTTCATCTAATACAATCAGAGTACTTTAATTTAGAAGTCTATTTAAAACTTAAACCATGCCTATTACTGATGCAAAGAAGTTAAACAGCTCATACATACAAAGCAAGATGTTGGACAACCAAGAATTAAGCCCACGCATTTTTCCACGTTCTACTCTGGAACTCTAGACAAAAACACCTATCCTCAACTGATCTAATCTTCATTTTTAGCTTCCTCTTTCGGTTTTTCAATTGGTTACACTGACCTGTTGCCACCTGACGAACCAGAACAGTGTTCAATTTGATGATAGGACTGAAGGTGTGTTTACTGTCAGCTGTCGATGCCAAGATTTTACTGTGACACTTCAGTACCAGTTTATCATCTTGTTTCTGCAACAGCACCAGAATGTCCTCCAGAAGCAACGTATAGAGATCTGCACAGAGTGCAAAGAACCCAGAATGAGTTAAAGATTCATAGTTTTGTATCACACCCCTGCAGAAAGAAAAAGGCTGCATTTTTGATTACTCATGCAGAGGCAGTAATCAGTGATATGCCATTCAAGGCAAAGCTTGCAAATCTTCTTCATCAAAACTACAGCAGAAAGCTACAGATGGAATTGGATCATCTCATGACTGACTGCTGTGTCCCTGCATGCCCTTAATGATACTCCAGCACATTTCAGAATTGACAAGAATAATCTAATCAGCTCTGAGAAACACACAGGCATTATTGTAGGTGGCAGTAAGAATCATAATTGGAAACTGCAGAAATGCTTTCTCTTTCTGTCCTTTTCAGCAAACACACACAAATCCAGCTAAGTCAGTTGATGGAACAGAACTCACCAATAGTTTTGTCACGATTAACCTTCCAAGTTAGGGGCCCTTCATGAAGCATTTTTCTCTTTGTTAGATCCAAGTTCTGTCACCAAGGGAAAGAAAAAAAGTAGCACTATAAAATACCTGTGGAAGCAAGTAATGGTAAAGCATGGGAACATCAGAGAGAAGGCTAGGATAAGCACTCGAGTTTGGAGATAAGCAGCTAAACTCAGTCTGGAAAAAGAAAGGCAGAGCAGTAGGGTATGCTTGTAAACCAAAATCTTGTGAGATGTGTTTGTTATCACTCTTCCTCTTTCACTGCTCTTTTGCAGATGCTGGGGGTTACAGGATAGAGACTTTTCCTACTAAGTCAAGCTACTAAGGCATTAGGATGTCATCTGATTTCTAGGAGAAGTTTTTCCAATATCCCATATAAAGATTGCAGTTCTAGTTGTTACAACTGATCAATGCTTCAGCACTCAATTTGCAAGTCAAGTGTGCCTACAAATGATATACTGATATACAAATCATTCCAATGATCTGATGGACTTTATAATGTCAATGGATTCTTCAGTCATTTCAGCGCTTGTGACATTTAGATCTGCAGGCAAGTAGAAGTGGCAATTTTCACAAGTCATTCCTTCCAAGTCTCAGAGCCTACAATCAATGACAGCAAGATTTCATAACTGCCAGTAAGTTCCTCATTTCCTAACTAAATGCTTGCAAGTTTATTTGTGGAAGGATACATGACACAGTTTTACAGAAAAGTCTTCATATAAAAATTTCTCGGATATACACTGACTTTGGGGAAGATAGGCGAATGATAAATAAACAACAGAAAAACTATACAAGACACAGACAGTGGTAAAACTTAAGAACTGGGGATAAAGTATCAAATCATGAGGAAGAGATATAGGAGCAAAGAGGGAAGAATCTTTGTGTGGAAGCTACCTATTTGGAACATGTAAGAAAGAAAAAATTTGTTTCAAGTTGCAAGTGCCTATTAGTGTGCATCATTCACTTGGAACATGAAAACTTCATAAAGTTAGCCATGCTCCAAGGATGTGGCGTTGGCCATTCCATTTAACAGCAGCTGACAGCAAGTAACCAGCTTCACTAACGTAACTGCAAGAATTTACAGGGGCAGTGACACAGTACTTTTAGCACTGGAGTTAAGAGTTTATTTGGCTATACCTGCGGATCTCCTATACAAATCAGCCTGTGTACAAGCTCTTCTTTTAAAGCCAACTGCATTGCTACACCTCATGACTCTCTGAGGCCACCACAGTTCCAACTGCACAAATAAGACGTGATCATGTGAGATACATATCCATAACAAGACTTATCGTCCATCAGATATCTCTTATGTGATACAGTGCATTAACTTGCAGACCATTAAGATTTGTTTCACAGAGCTTACAAGCTTCATCAACACTACTATGCATAGAACCAAGTTGTTACATCCACAGACATCTTCAGGAAGGTAGTGAAACTCAAATTTCTGAGAATAATTGTTTTACTTTTTGTACAGAAATATTTACCTCCAAAGAACATTTGATTGTACATCAGAAAACTGTAGTAGAAAGAGCCACAAACTGAACAACAGGGTTGCAATCACAATTTACACAGAGATTGCTTTAATGTTGCCACTCACCCTGAACTCATCCATCATTGGATCCTCAGACTGCTTCAAGTAGGACAGGTCGAGACGACGCTGATAATCTTCCAAATGCTGCAGAAAACGCGATCAAGATGGTCACTTTGATTAGCAAAACTCACCAGCATCAGAGTACAGGCAGTCACAAATACTTCCACACATTCCCAAACACCCAGGATTCCTCCTCTCACAGGAATACTTGCAAAAGCCACAAAACATCTTTAAGCACAAGAGAAAGTCACCAGTACAGAGACTCTAGGTGTCTTAGACAACTTGTTGCCCTTCAACTATCTACTCCCCAACCCTTGATGCTCACTCCATTCACCTCCTACCTGCTTGTTCTCAGACTCTTTGACAGCCTGGTTCACGTGGTTAAGGATCTGACGACAATGATCTGCTGCTTTCTTCACTTTCTCTTTCTCTTCAGGCAGTTCTACAAGAGAAAAAGGAAATGTAATAAAGCTTTCCAATAAAGGTTGAAAAGGTCAGAAATCTAGTGCAGTTTGCTGACCTCAAATTTGAGCAAGAGAACTTAAATTCACAGAATAGCCTATCTGCAAAAGCACTGTATTTTAGAGGTGAAATGATAAAAATAGATTTGTGACAGGAGATCATTCATTCTGCCCTGCACAAGACACCAGCTTCTGATTATCACCATACACAGCACAGTATTTGTTACTCTCCCTTTTTTGATGGGCTTGTGACAACTATTCACTCCACAAACCTCAATCTGAGAAGTATTCTGAGAAATCTAGAAAATTTACTAAGACTCCACCATGGTACAAAGAGAGTCTTGGAGTAGATATTTAAGATCACACACAGCCAGCTAGCCAAAGTCCGAACATTCAGTAACTGACTACTGGCTTCTGCATTTCTCCCAAGCCTTTTCATTTATTTATTTTTGAAGAGAGAGAAACAGAGAAAGAAATATAATGAAAAATATCAAAAAAAATTGCTAGATAATAATTTTTCCCATCCAGATAGCCTGTATTTATTTTAGCAGCTTAGGAAAAAGTATAACTGGGTACATTCATGCATCCCGATTATAAAAAAACAGTCTTCCATTACAGCAAGAGCAAACAAGAGTTATCTTTCCAGCCAATGTCACTTCATCACACACAGACACAGGTGAACCCCATCAATTCTCACTACCACAAGCCACATTAAGAATTTAGTTAGGCAAATAAACAAGTACATCAAGGATAATGGAGTATCACATGCTTTCCTAATTATGATTAGAGTGAACTTGTAAATGCAGTATACTTTTTATGAGCAATGAAATTACATTGCAGCAGGTATCTGCTAGTAAACCTGAAAAGGCATTTTGTGGTATTATTAATCATATTTTCGCACGTTATGCTGGAAATATCTTTCAGTGTAACACATCCTAGCTAAACTTCACCCTCTGAAAGAACATGAAAATGTTCTGTAGTGCTTTAGAGATTCAACAGACGAGGAAGGAAAGCTACATTAAGATTCTGTTGGTGTCTACTGCGTAGGAAAGTACTTCTTTCCAAGTTCAGTCTGCTTCAAATTCTTAGTTGACGTTGTATTGATAACATCCAAGATTTTTCTATGGAGCTTGTTTTATACGAGACTTCAGGGCTGTAGGTCAGACTGCATTCTGAGCGCACATTTTTCCCAGGTATTGGGAATTTTGAATAAAGAGTACTGAGGACTGATTTAAAAAAAAACAAAACACCACCAAAACAAACCACTAACAAAAAAACCCCACAAAACCAAACCAAACACACAACCCACCCACCCACAACAAAAACGCAAACACCCGTGGTCAGTAACAAGAAAACCTTGACCTTAAAAAAATAAAATCAATTTGTTTTGTACTATCTACTTTTTGTTCTCTTCTTAAAGAAACACATTGATTTGCCATAAGCCCTAACACTACATGATTTTTGCTTAGGTTCTATAATACTTGCCTTTTTTCTTCCTTGCTCAGAAGTACACCCTATGTCTATTCAAGCTTGTTTAAGCAATGGAATAACTTGATACATTTTTATTAGATTCTTCATTCTTCACATTTTTATGTTAGTAATGGATGATTAGGGATTTCTGTTATTGAAGATCTTACTCTTTCTCTCTCTCAAATGCATCTAACATGGAAATTGGAATTCATTTAAATGTGTTCTCTTAATAGTTCGATTTAGCTATCTTAATGTCCTGAATTCAAGAAAAAAATGTTTATCAGAGAATATTTATTATTGAAAACCAATTTACTGAAACAAATAAAGTAACATCTTTAGTGATGGCATTCTTTCTACTTATGTCCATCTTCAAGATTGTAGAAATTAGTTAAAGATACCTGGAAAATTACAGAAACAACAGGCATGCTAATGACTATTCAAAACAATAGCACAAATGCAACTTTCCTCTCAGTAAGTTCCTAAAGATTTGGTTGCTAAGATCATGCAATAAGGAAGAGTTACAGAATACCCGCTCTTTTTCCTCTGTTTCTTTTTCTTCTGAATGCAATTCTAGCTATTGACATTATCACATACTCTCACACAATCAGAAATATAAGGGTGCAGAGAAAATATTTTCTTCGCTTCCATTTGTCGTAATCATTAAAAAACATTAATAACAGTAATAGTCAGTGTAAAACTAAGAAACAGGCTAGGAACAGGAGGGTGGAAAAGAGACAGTCAGGAATTCGTCGTTTCCTTCTTCAAAAACTAAGAGTAAATCAAGTTGTTTTACCAGTAACTTTCATAAGCAGAGTGGTTTGGTTTAATGTTCAAAACTTTAGCATTCCCTTCCCCTAACTTTTTAAAACTACATTTAAATGATTATATTGCACTCTACATACACTACAACCCAACGTAGACTATCATTCACTTATTTCACATTGAATTCCCTTTTTTTAATTTCTTCTAAGAAGGAAAATTAATTTGATTTAGAAACAAAGACTGGAAAATTTCTTTTTTTTTTTTTTTTTTTACCTGCCCTCCAGTGTGGAAGATAGCAGCGAGGTCACAATACAAACAGACAGCGACCCATAAAATTGAACTATTCTTCAACATATGCTTTGAAATCACACTTGCCTAGAAAACCTGCTGAGATGCATGCACAAACCCTAATGGAAAGGCTTTACCTGTGTACTTAGCAATGTTATCCAGCAGAAGGGGGTACTTAGTCAACCTCTGCATCTCTGTGGGAATGATATCCTTCAGCTGCAACCGGCGACACAGTGGATTACTCTCAGCATCCTAAATTTAAACAGCACAATATCTACATTTGTCATTTTTATTAAGACTGTAATTACCTGAACGTGTAACACCTATTCATCTCATAAACATCTATTACTTTACTTCCCAGTAATTAAACACAAGACAAGAAATGCCAATATCTATCATTCAGACAACACATCCCCTCTCCGTTTGCAATTACATATAGAAAAGGCTCATCACAAAAGCAGCGACTTCCTTCCCTCATTACTTCACAGGGGCCTGGTACCATCTCCAATCAATCTCAGTCACTGCCATACAGGTAAGACCTCAGTTTAGGATTTCACGCTATAGCAAAACTACAGTACATTTTTCAATATAATCTCAACCCTTGTATTACCCAAGTTCTTCCCAGCCTGTGGTAATGAAGATAATGTTCTCTCCTCCAAACGCCACATGTATTTAAATCTCTTTCCTGGCAGGCAAAATAGGCATATATCATCTGTCTTCTGCCTGTGGCATGCATCAAAATTGCACTACTGTGAGCAGCTTTCCCCACAGAAATACTCATCCTTGGGAAAAAGCCACTTCAAGTGAGATGTCATCTCCTGCCTGGGACAGTGTGTGCCTTCCTGCATTCTATCAGGACATTCTGTGTTCCCCAGAATTAAAGGCTCCTCCCTCCAGAAACGATTAGCAGAGATAAATACAGTACTGGAAATGATCCCAATCTGAAGACAATGTTAGACACGATGTCATTAATTATAACAACTTTATCTACAACCATTCATTACACTATGTTGGCCACCAGCCACATCCTCAGGCAACTCAAACCCTTGCATAAAATTCACCTGCACAAAAGTCTGGAAGCGGGAGTCCTTCTTCTGCCGTGACTTGATGACCTCTAGAGCAAAGGGCTGGTTACTGCAGAAAGTGGCAGTTGCATGTTTCAGCTTCTCCTCTGCTGGTCCACTAAACTGTGCCAGAAAGCCAAGAAAGTCAACTTTAGATAGACTCAAGTTCAGCATGTGCCACTTTCAACAGACTTATAGCCACGCAGCAGAACTGGTCTCACCAGGGAAGAAAGGAATTACTGACAAAATATGAGAAGTAATTTCCATCCTGTTTTTAAGGCCTTGTCTTCCCAGTCTACTGAGGAACTCCTTTACATTTCAAACTGTAGTTCTCCTGTCTCCAGCCCTAGCATATCCAATCTTTTCCGTAAACACACTGCTGATACAGTGCCATGTCTCCACTGTCAGCCATAAGGAGAGCAGAAAAAACTGCACACAAATGAATGACAAGGGATTATTTACCAGACTGTTGGTCAGCAAAGCCAAGACCAAATGCCATCGTGTTTCTCAGGAACACCCATGCTTAAACATCACACTATAACATCTTATTTTTCCTAAAGAAAAATATTACAAAAACATGGCTAGGGGCCATGATAGCCATGAGCAAGCAGGGCTGAGAAATGTGCTGCAGATGACAGATGGTTAATCTGTTACTGCAACTGCAACTCTTCCCATTCCTCCAGCCTGTGATGCAGCGCAGTAACTCCTGGAAATACTCACTCTGGAGAATGGGATCCTGTGGAGAGAGAAATTTTTTTTTTTTTTTTAAAAAGAACCTACATCACTCCTGCTCCTGTCATTTGGATCTCAGAAAGGAAGCCTGCAACAGTGTTATAAATTTGAAAAGGTTCAGCTATGTAAATTCTAGGATTGGAAGGCAGTATTTTCAACTATCTTTTAACTGCACCACAGGCAACACAAGACTGGTAATTCAGTGTCACTGAAATAAATTGTGCTATTGCATTTTTCAAAATCCTACTCTCACTTTTATATGTCCAAAACTACTTTTCTACTCTACCCACACATTGTAAGGAAATTATTTTTTCTTCCCTAAATTACTCTTACCTCTAGCCAAAGGAAAATCCTACCAATTCTTCCCGCTTTCCTTCAACCCTCATTCTCTAGCTCTATGTTGGCTTCATAGAAATGACAACTAAGACCCTCAGTTCCTATTAGCTGGGAATTACCTTCACTAACCTCTGGTTCCGTTTGTTACTCTATGAAACATTATTTTCAAGTATAAGAAAGTAAGGATTTTACCCAGGAAAGCAAGTCTTCCCCAATTTGGCCAATAACAGAAGTCTCGTTCCTTTTTCGGATAGCTTTCATCTGATCGTTCAATGCCACTGAACAAAAAAAAAAAGGTAACTTTTATTAATACTACTCAAATTGTTTGCTTAATTTTCAGCATTTATTTTAAAATAAAAGCTCTTCTAGGAAAAGACTAGATTTGCAGTAATTTCAATTAAATTAAAAAAAAAGAAAAGTGTCCTGCAACATAATAAATTTAGCAGGATATCTAAGAAAATGTTAGACAACTCCTTTGCACTTCTGTATCACCCATCTTCAAATGACCCCAAGAACATTTCCAGTCTTATCTTTTCTAAGGTTTAATATCACTGCCCTTTTAAAAACAGAGGAATAATGTAGAACACACTTCAAGCCACCTGCATAAAATTATGCAAGTTATTATTCAACGGCAGAGCCGAAATTCTGATTCTGAACAGTCCTTTCTCTAAACAATTAGGAAGGACCGCCCTTCAAATCCACCTGCAAGACAACAATCTTTTCAGATTTGTTTTCATATTGTCTTCAACAGCAGTTGTAACGTTCTGAACATTGACCCATAAAGACCATTCATCAAAGTAGTACTCCTTTTATCATAGCATGAATCAGCACAAGACAGTCTGAGTACACAGATAAGAAAAAGCAAGTATCTGAAACACTGGACACATGCATTCTTTATCAAGGTATCTTTGTAAATCAGAAATGGAAAAACTGTGTGCAAAAGAAAAAACACCGTAGTATTCTTTTTCATTTGAAGCATTGTACAAGGTTGCCTCTTTTTTCAGGGCGACTTGCTTAAATTTTTCAGATATTTGTATCCAGAATTCCAGCTGATATTACAAAGCTGAAAGGCACCTCAGCTTCTCTTACCATGAAGCCCAAGAATATCTTCCAGATTTGAAAAGATTTTCCGTTTGTCACTGGAGTTCAGGATCCCTTCCCGGGTGACGCGCTGGTAGAAGACATTATGCAGAACCTTCAGTGTGCGGACATGAGCTCTCTCGGTGTAAAACAATTCTGAAGAGAGGGGAAAGCAGGATTGTAACCACCTACTTAAAGAGGTGTGGCAATGTGGATCCAAATGTGAAGCAAACAGAAGTCACAAGTATGAACTTACAAATGTCTCCCTCACCAACACTTTCCTTGCTGGCCCACATTCCAGCTTGCTCCAGAACGGAGCCATGCTCTGCTATATTTCCACGTTTGAAAGAACAGAGAAGCCAACTGATTTGTAACTCATAATTTACCCCAAACGAACAGCGAGCTCTTAGCTGTTCATGTAGCCACACAGAGTGTTCTGCAGGATTGCAAGACCTGAAACTGAGATGAAGCTTTGACGATGAAGTTTGGTAGTAGCTTTCCATTTGCATCATGTGCCTTCCAACGGTCTAGGCAGTGCCTCTTGCTTTCTTTTGCAGAACATGATATTGCAAACTGGCCTTTTAGTGTCAAACCACTTACTATTGTTTATTTCTTCTCTAAGGACTGGATCAGTCTTATGTCAGCATACTTTTCAGTAACAAGTACAAGTTTCACACACATGAACTCTGCAAACCAGAAGTAATAGATGGCCACTACTTTGAGTAGATCAGTGAAGAAAGACTTAGTTTTAAAATTTAAGAACTTCAGAGCTCCAGAGGACAGGTTTCAACTCTGTGCTTTGTGAGCTAGGAAAAAATATCCGTCTCACCATTAATCACTTCTTGGCGCTTGATTTCATAGGGCTTCAGCCCCATCAACACTTCTCGGGTCACAAGCTGCTGCCAGTTGGAAGGGTCCACGTCTGTGTCAAAATCATATAGCTCATCTTCACTTTGTACATCTGCGAAACCAACACTGTCCATCCTAACATGAAAAAAATATGTCAGATACTTCCCATTTTAGGCATGGATATAAGGAAGAAAGAAGAGAAAAATCTAAACATCCAATATCAGCTGTAAAGCATTATGAATATGCGCTCCATAACAGCTGGAGGCTGTTAGATGTCTGAACCTATAGGCACATTTTCTAATTTTACAGAACAACTAAGAGTGAATATCTGTTCTTACAGTATTTCCATAACCCTCCTTTTAATGATACAGATAAAATAATTTGCTTGAAGTCAAATATCAAGTCAGTGAAAGGGCCAGTTACAATTTCTTTCCTCCATTTATCTGCAGATACAGAGCTAACAGCAATACGTAGATATAAAAAAAACCCAAGGAAATCTCAGCTCCTTAACCCATCAATTCAAATCAGTAGATACAACAAGTACTATACTTCACTCATAGATCAAAGGGCTTATCTGCCTATGATTCACTTTACCTGTCCTACATACGGATGCAAGTGTCTCATTCCACAGATGTGTTATTTAAGAAAAGGAAAGATCATGCAGATAATTGTGCTGGCTCAGAACAACGTACACTACTGAATTCTACTTCAAAATCTAAACAAATTCAGTGAAGTTCAAACATTTACAAGGACACTCACTTGCGAAAAGGCTTTGGCGTTCCCATGTCAACCATTCTGCAAAGATCGAAAGAAATTATTAGGGAAGCTTATGCAAGAATTTTACCCCACTCAGACATCCAACACAACTTCAGAGTAAGGGTCTAACCTCCTAACTAGAACATTTTGTCCATCTGTCACAGCCTCTCCCTCCTGATATACAGTTCTCTACTACTACCACAGTGGCAGACACAGACCAGCCTTTCCTACTTCTACCAATACCGTTTAATACAAATGATATCACTAATAGTTTTATGGACTAAGCTTCCACAGCCGTTGTTACATTGACTCTCTTCCAAGGTTCACACAAGGGCACCATAGTTACCTCTCTGATTCTCCCTCCTCCTCCTGCAAGTTTTCCAAAGGAGATGGGAATTCAAAAGTATTATTAGGTGTGCGGGGTGTGCCATCCACACAGTCATTAGCAGGTGGAGCTTCTCCAGTTTGCTTCAAACCTAAACAGAGAATAAGTATGAAATGTCAAGAACCATACCAAATTAGAGTACATTAGAGAATTTCACAGCCTCTTCATAGCCTCTTGATTCACAGCCTCATTTCAGCTTAGAGCTGGAGGAACTGAATTCCTAGGTTGGTAAGAAAAATCTCGGTGACGAATGTTTCCAGATGACACTGACTTGTGCTTACAAAAGCAGGCACCTGAGACTATTTCTTTTCCTGTTAGATGATCCAATGCCACAGTGATAGAACCCACCTAACAATTTCTGGCCACGATAAGATTTCCTAATTTGAACCACAGACTAAGTCAGAAAAGATGACTAAGGCAAGGAAGATCATATCTAACAACATAAAAACATTTCCTAATTTGTCAAGTTTGTTGCATCAGAATTGTGCGTTGCATATCCCATTCACAACACAATCTTTAATCATTCCTCTTTGCTAGAATCATCCTACTTGTTTCGCTGTCCTTGCTTCCCTCTGGAGAAGAAAAGGGACCCATTGCCAAAGGAGACATTGGGTTGGCAGGTGGGTATGGCACATCTGTTCCATCACTAGAGGACCCACTCTGGCGCATCTTGCTAGGATCTGGTGGCTCTGGGCTAACAGAAGACGCTGTAGGTAAGTGCTTCGGATGGCGAGGCTTCTGCATTTCCATGGCTCTGCCAACTAAACAAACACAGAGCAATTATATTGCTGAAAGAGCTTTTATCTGTTTTCGGCGATGAAGAGAGGAAGTAGTTCAGGACAAAATTAGGCTTGTGTGTCTACAAAAACATGTTTTAAAACCAGAAAGTTTACTGAGTCTTCTTAGCATGGATCTTTAAAAGACAGCAGAGTCTTTATCTGGCTTTCAGACTAACAGAGAATATATATTTTCCTTGTCTGACATACTTGCACTGCTATCATGTCGACTCGGTCTCCTTGGTGGACCCAGAATATTAGGAAAGCCTCTTCTCTTTCCTTTTTCCTCTCCTTCTTTCTCTTTCTTGATACTTTGCTGCAGTTAATATACAACAAAGAAAAGCAAATCAAACAGATCACTCATTTCTTCAAATTCAGTCATTTACTGAGACATTGACTAATTCTTTAAAACTGTAGGAGTTTGGTACAAGAGAATTTTATTTCTAAAAAGTCATTGAGAGGTCAACATTCTGCAGCATGACAGGCAGACAGTCTATAAACAGACTATGGTGGTGCGTAACATGGATAGCAGTAGGGAGCCACAGCATCTTAAGAGATACATCTGCTATAAGCAAAAACTCACACACCCTGTTTTTAACTTAGCAGGAGCTAGAAACCACTCTCCTCCCGAGGCTAAGAGACCAATTTACAGCAACCAGTAGCACTTTGGTTCTCTAAGGCACAACATCTTGTGACTCCAAACCTCCACAAGCATACAGACTCTAATCTGGGAGAGAGAAATACAACTTATCTTACCACTTCAGAAAGCTTGTAAACGCTTGATCTAACTTTTTTGCACTGTCAGTGCAGAACTTCTCATAACAGTCTTAACATTTCAAAGGAAGCTGGAACACCGATGAAATAAGTAGCTACTGTGACCAGATACACCCCCATACTGTGGGGGATGACTGAACATACCCACAGAGATGGAGTTTTGGTGGAAAAATTCATTATATAATTGGAAAAGTGTGGGTGGCAGGAAAAGCAGCTTTCCTGCATCATGAAGCATGAGGTTTTGGGCAAGTTTCTCAAGAAGAAAACTAAAGTATACAGGCCAATAGCCTGATTAGCCTTAATGAGGTCCTCAAGTGATTCAAGGTTGTTTTATATGAAACATTTCTCATCCAAAGTTTTAATAAGGCTAGAACTGTGAAACACAAGCAGTTAGAATTCAGGATACAGATACAGGAAGAAAAGTGGCAACTAATTTCTAATTCATGTGTCTGCAAACATATGTAGAACTCAGTTTCAACTGTTAGGTTTTCTGTACAGCTCAGTAATCCCAGATCCTCTTGAGGCAGCAATGAAGACTGTAACATCATACCAGCTTCTAATGTGTCACGCAAAAGTGGATTTTGAATTCTAATGAAGCATCCATGCTGGGCAGCTTTAAACAAATGCACTCTGGCCACAATACTACTACCTTGATCTTTGGCAAGAAACCAATACGACCACGTTTCTGCTCCAGGTTCCGAGGTTCTTTAACTTTGACTCCCAGGTGTTTCATGTAAGTAAGAATCACATACTGCATTGTGGAACTGCCAAGTATATACAAAAAAAAAAGAAGATGGAGAATAAGGAGAAATGTATTAACGAAAATACATTTTGTCAAGACAACGAAAAAGGTCAAACGCAAAGGTTCTATTGAGAAATTAACCATTTTTAGATTAAAAGAACTTGGCTTTTTTTTTTTTTTTAATATGAAACACACTATCACAGACAATGGGAAAGACTCAGCCAGTAACAGAATTTGTCTCTTGTAAACAAAAGATGGAGTATATAAAAGGCATACCAGCCTACGAGGTTAAAAAAAATTTTGAGAATTAGATAGAAGGTCCTAAAATGATACACTAAATACATATTTAAAGTCACTTTATGGTTTTGAACTATGGTTAAAATAAGTACAGTAAAATGTATGGTTGCTGTAAAGAGTATAGCAAAAGCTACCCAGCCAGTTGTATACATACAAACTGAAAAAGGCAAAGCACATACAGAAAATAAAGGTTAGACCAGACTGAAACAGCTACAAAACAAAACCAAAAGAAACATGAACTCTCGGCGACAGTTACTTTTTCATATCTGAAACAAAGGCAACAAACTTCAGAGTAAGAAGAGGCTGAGAGCAAGAGGCTGATGCTCTGAATTCAAATTAATTATGCCAGGGGGCTTAGAAAACGAGAGTTTGTGGGTACAGCCAGCAGAGGGCTGTCTTGTTCTGCTCAGCAGGGGACACAGCCAGTCGCGGGGTTCCTACTTCCCAGGCTAAGCCCACATAACTTCCGTTACCTCTTGTCTTCTTCCAAAGGCTGAGATGTCATCCTAAAAACAAGAAAGAATTTAAAAACTAAACTCAAAAACCAATTAACACCCAGTCACATCCACCCAGAGCACCAGCAATTCTGTTCAAAGTGTCCTTTAGAATGTTAGAAATCCCCGGGGTGGGGGTGGGGGGGCAGTGAAGAAAACTGAAGGTTCAGCTGGAAAAACTGCATTCAGCTCACGAGAAGAAAAAATGCGTTCTGAAGCTATAGGTTTCTACAACCCCAAAAAAGGACTCTGATCTAATAACGCACGAACTGATAACGGAAGCATTACCTCTGCTATTTGAACAGTAGCCCCCTTGAAAAGATCTATGGACTTAACTATTAGCTTACTTTCGGCTATCATTACTCAAACATACGTTCATAGCAAACAGGGGAAGCAATGTAAACGTAGTGATGTGAAATTGCTTCGAGTTCCTAATTCCTTTGCTCTGTTGTTGTCAGGTTCAGGGTAGAACATTTTTTTACCCCCACAATTATACTTGCTCTCACTCACAAGACTTCCTCAATTTTAGCAATAATCTGTTCTGCACATGCTC
>NW_009602168.1:36237-36782 GCF_000690535.1 Cariama cristata
ACGAACTCTTTCTGCGTCCAGTTTGGTTAGCTCTCCTTCTGCCAGGGTCAATCCCATACTACGTTTCTGCCTGAAAAACAGGAAGAGGGAAGCATCACTTGAAATTAAATACTGACCTGTAACAAGGAAAAGCAATCTCTTGACATTCAGAATGTCAAACAGGTTTCATTACTGATTTCTGTATGAAAATGGAGAACTCATGACATCTCTCCACAACATATGCACTCTCTGTAAAACATAGCTAAGATAGCCTTCAGAGGGATAGAGTTGTATGATATTTATCAAGAGAGGCAGCCATTGCAAGGGTCAAGAAAAAGTATGTACTCTTTTTGCAGCATCCCAGGTTGTATATTTGAAACATATATTTCAACTGAGACATTTTTAACTATGAAAAAGTCCATTATCGAATGCTTGTCTTGGCATGATGTCTCATGTTGCCACAGAGCTCTTACGACTCCACACAAAAGGGCATATTAATTATCAAATTCTACTATGTGCCCATGACAGCTTTCTAAAGTGGATTATTCCATGCCCAAAGGGGAGAG
>NW_009602169.1:0-1983 GCF_000690535.1 Cariama cristata
ATTTGATTGGTAATAAATTAAATTGATTTCCCCGAGTCAAGTCTGTGTTGCCCATGACAGTAATTGGTGAATGATCTCTCCCCGTCTTTATCTCAACCCATGAGCCTTTCGTTATATTTTCTCTCCCCTGTCCAGCTGAAAAGGGGAGTGATAGAGCGGTTTGGTGGCTTCCAGCCAAGGTCAGCCCAACACACTGACAGAGTTAGAAAAGTACTGTGATTCTTGGATGTATTAACTACTAAAGAAAGAAGAAGTACAGAAACTATTTAACATTTGTGTATGGAATGGGTCAGAGTGATACTAAAATAGTAGGACCATTTCTACTATCTTTATTTTTTAAAGGATGTCAAATTAACTGAAGATGGCACAGAAATGACCAACAGAAACTGAGGACTAGAAGAAAAAAAAGACGTGCAGAAAGCAATGTTCTGATTAGTGTATTGAGACATCATCATAAACAAAAAGTACGAGGTGCTAAGGAGCTCTGCACTCTAAAGGGACAGGCACAATAAGCAGTAGTGGATGAGAGCTGAAGTATGTATGGGAAATAAGGCACAGATAAGTGATAGGGACTGATCAGTGAAGCAAAATGCTAAGAAACACTCATATTCTCCAGTGCCTTCAAACCAAGAGTGGATAGTCTTTCTGAAGGATATACTTTGTCTAACCAGAAGTTATTTGGCCCAATACAGAAGTAACTGCAGAAAACTGGGAGAATCTTGCAATTCACAGTGAGTCTGATTAAGTCATCTAATGAACCTTCCAGCCTTAAAGTGATATTAAGCCATGAAAATACTCTTTGTGGTAATAAACATGCTGCATGAGAGATAAGAATTTTACTGAATTTCAGTTTGTCACACGTCCTTCAGATAACCCAGTTAAGGATGTGGGGTTTGTACCTACGGCTGAATAGGTAGGCTCCCTAAACCCACAGATGTTCTGAAACCTGTGGGGAAATCCTGCAGAACACAGATCTTTCTGAAAGGGCTCTGGGCAGAGGCCCAAAGCCTTTTGTTCTGCATGAGCATGTTTCCCTTGAAAACTCTGCTCCCAGGTGCTCTCGGTGCACAGCAGGGAGAGGGTAAGGAAGGCAATGTGTATAGGTAACATGTATAGGATAAGTATTAGCTGACACTAAGAATTCCTGTGGTTTTCAGGAGGAAAGAGCAAAACTCTAAAATGCAGGAGGCAAAGTGACTGGAATTAGCAAGCTCTGGGGTGATAAAACTGGGAGGAGTGGTTGATACACCAGAAGGCTGTGCTACCATTCAGCAAGACTTGGGACAGGCTGGAGAGCTGAGCAGAGAGGAACCTGATGAAGTTCAACACGGGCAAGTGTAGGGTCCTGCACCTTGGGAGGAATCAATCACCCTATGCACCAGTACAGGCTGGGGGTTGACCTGCTGGAGAGCAGCTTGGCAAAGAACGACCTGGGACTTCTGGGGGACAACAAGTTGCCCATGAGCCAGCAATGTGCCCTCACGGCCAAGAAGGCCAATGGTATCTTGGGGTGCATCAGGAAGACTGTGGCCAGCAGGTCGAGGGAGGTGATCCTTCCCCTCTACTGTGCCCTGGTGAGGCCACATCTGGAGTGCTGTGTCCAGTTCTGGGCTCCCCAGTTCAAGAAAGACAAGGAGCTACTGGAGAGAGTCCAGAGGAGGGAAACGAAGATGATGAGGGGACTGGAGCATCTCCCTTGTGAGGAAAGGCTGAGTACTGGGCCTGTTCAGCCTGGAGAAGAGAAGACCAAGGGGGGATCTTATTAATGCTTATAAATACTTTAAGGGTGGACATCAAAAGGATGGGGCCAGACTCTTTCCAGTGGTGCCCAATGACAGGTTAAGGGGCAACGGGCCCAAACTGAAATACAGGAAGTTCCATCTGAATATGAGGAAGAACTTCTGTATTTTGAGAGTGGCAAAGCACCGGCACAGGCTGCCCAGAGAGGCTGGGGAGGCTCCCTTTCTGGCGATATTTCAAACC
>NW_009602169.1:2028-15837 GCF_000690535.1 Cariama cristata
CAGGGGGGTTGGACTGGATGATCTCCAGAGGTCCCTTCCAACCCCAACAATTCTGTGATAATTTTCTTACTGCTAACAGATTTTCTCTTCAAATATCACTAGTGGGAAATGCCTCTTCTTCTACAGAATTTGGAGATAGTCCAATGTTGTTGCTGGATGTTCAAAAATATGTCCTATCTTTCAGCTGTACTGGACACCAAAACAGTTTATCCCAAACTGTTAAAGCACTCCACCAATGAATGATTAATCTTAAAACACAGATTACTATCATGTATTATCATAAACTTCAGAAAAAAATTTCATAGTGCTACAAACTCTATTAGTATTCACTAAACTATGTGGGTGGGCTACTAATGGAAAGAAGTTTATCAGCTAGGAAATTTCTCATTCTGTTGCACAACTTCTCTCCTCATTCATTACTAGTAAGGAGCAGCGGGCAGTGAATTGCAGAGATATAGAAAGTTTAATTATTATGAAAGTAAAAAAATAAACAGAAATAGACATTAATTCCTACATAGAGCAAAAGCCATTAGCTTAATAAATTGCTTGAGGAAGAACACAATCATATCCCATGAGTAGATGCTTCTGCAGAGTAACGGTATTATACTTTGCAAATGTTACTCAGGTGGCACTCACGCATTTCTTCCACAGTTACTTGAGCTACAGATGTTTTCAAAGGAGTCACAATCCTTTTGTAAATATCTTCACTGATATCTAGTATTTCAAGGGCAATTTGGCCATTGCATACCACAAGGGATCATGCCCATACTGAATTTAAACAGCAAAATGTATTAATGGATGCGTTTGCAAAGTATTCTGTTCATAAAGTTATTTCATTTTTCAAACACTATGTTACAGTCATGAATAAAAACAAATAGTAGGATGTGATAATCATCTGAATGATCCTACCTTCTGATATAGGGTGATAGTCTTCTCCAGAAGTAGCAGATCCATCCTTTGTATGAACTCTCACAATAGAAACCTTGGAAGTGTCTCCCAGACGAAGCACTGGGATTTTTACAACTGCTACTTGCCTTGTGTCCTTTGGTTCACTCACACTAAATTTGGTCTCGCCAAACTTTATAATAGCCTCTGTAATTAGAAGAA
Source organism: Cariama cristata (assembly GCF_000690535.1). Classification (NCBI taxonomy): domain Eukaryota; kingdom Metazoa; phylum Chordata; class Aves; order Cariamiformes; family Cariamidae; genus Cariama; species Cariama cristata. The sequence goes on from NW_009602169.1 coordinate 3,136, forward strand.
AAATGTTTTTAGAGCACACAAATGGGCTTCCAAAAGCCAATAACAACAAAATAATTTCTTACTGTCTGCATCATCCCGAATCTTTATCAGCGTCTCATTTTGTTCGCCAACAGAGGCACCAAAGGAAGAATCACTTCTTGGAGTCCCAAGAACCAGACGTAGTTCTTCCTCTTCTTCATGGAAAGTATCATCCATAAGCACCAGTGTGCAAGGCTTCTCAGTTTCACCTGTAATCATTCTGAAGGTAATATCATGCAGAATTTAGGTGTTCTTTGCTCTATCACAGCACTTCTCTCCAAGCTCAAAGAACGACAGGCTGCTTCTGCTAGCCAAGGCGTCCACCTTGACATCATATGAGTTAATGAGTAATGAAAACAGTGAAAGCAGAATTAGTAATCATTACCTTTCTATGGAAACTGGAATCCTCCATTCTGGGACTTCTCTAAGACAAGTTTCCATTTGGTATATCCACTCGCATGTATTGTTCCTTTTGTTTTATCTTAGAATAAAGTACTGCTTCTCACTGCCTGCTCCCACAGTGAGCATTTGAAAAATAAATACTTGCACAAGGAAGCAGAGTAATAGAAACTTTCACTAATACTAATGGTAATTTTGTCCTGGACTTTTTTATTTCAACTCTCCTTTGGTTGGACGGTCTACAATTGCGTGGACTTTCACTTATATTATTCCATTTGATTATAATATCTTTTAACCTTCAACTGATTCCAAGTGACAATGAATATTGCCTTAAAAATGCTTTGGAATTGCAAAATGCTCAGTTTGAGCATGCACAAATCAATGTGTCTAGACTTATAGATGTTCAGATACTCTGGGAAAGAGGCCTTATCTTTGGCCTTCTACAAGGGCAGCTAGAGTTATGAGTGGTGTTCAGAGTATCTGGCTCCTAGCATCAGACTTAGTGGGCTCATCATCATGAGCATGACTGCTACATCCCTGACAAAAGGAACTGCACAGGATATGATAGAGACGAGGTCAATTTACAGTTTTCTTTCATCATTATACATGCAAATATGATCAAGGCTCTTCAAGATGAAGAACCAGACCAGGATGTTGACTGTGTTCATTTTCTGAGGTCATTTTTTCCTCCTATAGAAAATAAATTAACCATTAGGAGGAGAAAAAAAAATTCAAAATACTCATCCTGCTCATTGTTACACGGGAAATGTGAAAACTGTACTGAAACTGCTGCATATTAAACATGCCTAAGAAGCTTATGGAAACAAGATATGATCCTAGCAGATCATTTTGCTACTTGTCTTCACAGAGGAATGGTAGAACAACACTCAAAAAAAAAGGAAAGTCACTTCCTAAGGGGTCCAGATCCATTAATCGTAACAATTTGGACTCTCTTTCCTGTTTGCACAGAAGTAATGACAAAGGTATAGAGTACATGAGAGCACTAAAAGCTGAGGCCAGCTCTAAATAAAGATGGACTGGAAAATTCACTTTACAAGAGAAATATGATACATGTCTACAGAAATATGAAGGTTGTAATTTCTCTGATAAGGCCAAACCAAGGATTTCATGCTCATGACAGAACTTGTTTAGGGCTTGTAAAAAATATTATGTGTGTGTAAACTTAAAAGACTAAAAGACTAACCTGTCTTCTGCACAAATAGAAGGAATCAGGCAATATTCTTTCAAGGTACTAACATCTGATTTATTTGTATTTCATCTCTGATGTGAGATATTAAGTACCTAATATTGGTGAACTGCCTCAGGAAAGCCTCAAGTGGGAAAAAAAAGTTCAAACAGAAATTAGAGAACTATATCCCTGTTGAAAGATCTGTTACTCATTTCAGTGCAAGTCAAACATATTTACCAGAAATCTCCTTAACAAAGAGCAGAGCTGCTGAAGTTTCCTTTCTGACAGCAGGTCTGTGCTTCTGTTATTGTGTTATGCTGAACCTGCTTTTGCTATCTAAAAGATCATGGCACTCAGTCTGAACTTATATGAAGACATGTCCGTTTGGCTCCTATTGATTATTCCTCAAGGTCAGAAATGAAGCAAAAAGAGACACCACCATCTGTATGCACTCTGCCCATTGTGTACGGAAAAAAGCTTGGTTGTCCAGAGTGGTGTTTTTGGCACTATTTTATGAGAAGACACAATTGAAACAAAACAAACCAAAACAGTTAAACAAAGCAAAGCAAAGCAAAACAAAACATAGTAGACAAAGTCTTCTAAAATAAGATCAAGAGCTTACCAGGAAGGAATGTGATGATGGAACTGTCAGTATTAGGACGTTCTTCAAAGTCCATCATTACCTGAGCTGAACCTTGCCTTGTATAGCATCTCACGGTGGATGTGTATCGGATATCCCCACTCCTATATATCATGGCAGAAATCTGTCCATCATTTTCATTGCCTACATATACAGATTCTTTAAACTGCATCTTAGGCACTGGGCAGAAAAACATAAAAAGCATGTGTAAAGTATAATTGCAAAAGTTACTGTATTTTCCCTCCACTATTTCAAATTTAGTTGTTGCAATGCACCAGATATATAACATAAGCAGCTAGACAGCAAATGACTTAATGCATCATCTGTAGCTAAAATACGTAGATTCACTGGTTTTGGTGCAATTCATAAGGACAAGCGTTATTTGTGTATTGCACTCATCCATCTCCTGCATAAATGTCAAAAGGTAAAAAAAATTATTACTCACAGTCAGACACTGAGTCATTTATGAAGATAGTGGCCTTGCTGGGTTCTCCAAGGGCAGCATTCATGGGCATCCTTAGCACAAGCTCAAACTTCTCGGTTCCTTCTAACACTGGCTGTCCAAGGTCATCCAGAATTACCACACGAAACGTCTGCATATTGACTCCGGGGGAAAAATCCAAATTACGACTTATGCCTACATAATCTACTCCAGCTACCAATGGAAAAGAGATAAAAAATACCAAAATAATTATGTAATGAAAAATAAAAATATTTATCATTAGGCAGTTAATTGTAGGTAAATCTATTTTTTCTTTAAATATAATTTTGAAGGTTGCCAAATTCTGGCAGTCATGTAAAGCAAAAATATCTTTTGACCCTCTAAGTTGGACTATACAATAAAACAGGTCAATATTAAGCTACTTTTTGTTTAGTGATACAAGTCACAAAATGGGGCTGATTCTGTTCTGTTGTAAACCAACAGTTATTCCACTAAGACTAATAAAGTTTGTTTTAAGTGAGAAATGAAAGTGAGAAGAGAGCTTTGAGAGAGACTGTGGAGATGAAGTAAAGTCTTTTGGAAAGAAATTTCACATTACTCTATAATGAAGACGGAAGTTTCGAGACTAAAGTAAAAAGGCAAGGAGAAAAGGCCAGTGAGTGGACTGTAAAGAAGAACTGCTGCTCAGAGGAGCTGTGTAAACCAGAATGAATAGAAACCAAAAGAATCAAATTCTGCTCAGACCATGTCAGGTGAGGTCTGGCACCTTAATGTTCAAGACAGACTGATCTGGGTTTGGTTTGCTTTTATGTTTTGTTTTATTTTGTTTTGTTTTAAACAAAGCAAGGGAATCTATAACAAGCCAGTGAAAAGAAAGCAAACAAAACAAGATACTGTCTAAAACATGATAGTCTTATCTCGGAACCAAAGCAACAAAGGTACCTAGGACCTTAGTGACGGACTGAGTTTTGACATTCATTTTTTTGGAGAATAAGCAGCAGAGCTGTTGAAACAAAGCATTGTGAGGAACAGTTTCACTGAAATTGAAATAAGATTTAGAATTCTGTGAATTTGACAAAATTTGGCAAGATTAAAGGTCATCATCAGATGGGTGCTTGCCTAGAGGCCCAGCCGCTCTACCCCAGAGCTAAGCCTCTAAGGTAGGATGCCAGGACTGGCAGCTCAGTGCAGCAGATCCATCAGTGCGCTGTGTCAAAACCAAGAAACAGGTTCCTGGCTCTACAGGCAGCCAGTCATGTCAGAGCTTTCAGACTATGATCAACAGACTAGAGAGCTCAAGAGCTGTGCCATTCCCAGTTTTGAATCCTAGAGGTCCTGGCACAATGAATTAAGATTCTTACTGTAAGGAATTCTTTTTTTTTCCCATCAGAAATAAAATAACTTAAATATTCAGGATAAGATAAAGACATCAGTTCATATAAAGCAAGTTCAGAAATGAAGTAATCATCTTTTTTTCAGACTTCAGAATTTTCTTTTTAATGAGAAATATGATGTTTATCACGTTATGCATGATACATGTATAAGATGTTTAGATATTCCTGAAATAACAGTAAAGTTTTACACAATTTTGCCTCACCGTAAATTAGTTGAGAAGATAAACTCTATTGTCCAGTTACACTCAGGATAAGCACCTAAGAAAGATAATTTTTATGCTGTCTTTATATGAATGTCTTAGTTGTAGACATTGTGATTTGTGGGAAAAAAACCCAGAGTACACTAACACTTGATTCTGCAGACAAAAGTTCTGTCAAAGTATCAGTGAACCATGCAGATGTAGCAATCCTCTTGCTGAACAGGATACTAGAGAGTAATTTCTTATTGTCTACAGTAACAATGAGAGGAGCAAACTCTGCATGCTGCCAGTGGCTATAACTTTGTGCCCAGGGTATGTTGTTGAGGCAGTAATCAACTGCCTTAGTGGGGTAGTGTTTTATATGAGAATTTGAAGGCATTTCTTTTAGTGCTGTACTTCACAGTTGCTCCTACTGTTTCTTTGAGAGAAATTCTGTAACTACTTAATTTGTTCTAAGAAGAAAGATCTGCTAAGAGCAAGAGACGTATAAATTTCATCTTATGTAGTTGAATCTGTGTCGAGACCAAATGTATTAGCATTTGTTGTTGAGATGTATTATGAAACAAGAGCAAAACAATAACTTACCTTCTGCAGTTATTGGTTCAGATTTGCGAGACCTCACTGTAACAGAGGCAGCTTTAGAGAGATCAGTTCCAGTCCTCCAGACACGTACCTCAATATAGCCAGCACTCTCATCAACATAGTATTCATCATTTCCAAAGTAGAATGATGGTTCTGGTGAAAGAGGAATAATGTCCATAAATGTTTCTTTACCTTATGTTGACGGTAGCAAGAGAGCATAAAATCCACATTAGACAAGGAGAGCACTTCGCTCTTCTCCATAAATGAAATAAAGCTTTTTTTAATGTTTAGAATTTTTCTAGGTATTTTTGGCTTCTTTTCAAGTATTGGTTTGCCTGCTTCAGAACAGCAATTGTTATATCAGCACTGGGCTCTTTTTCTTGCCTCCTACAATTTCAACTTTGTGTGTCAACAGGTATGAATATGTGTGCAAAACCAAATTTGTTATCTTATTAAACTTATTTGAGCTGAGTCCTGTGCAAAAGCCAGAAAATTCCTTACATTTTTCACTTTGGTGCAAATAGACAAAGGTGAATATAGATAATGAAACCCTAACTTGAATGTTCTCATAGATAAGCTGCAAAAACCAGACTGGAACACGATATATAACTGGAGCTGCTTTTGGAAATGTTTCCCAGCTAACCAAAGGGGTAAATACTTAATTTTAGTTCCCTTGCACCTAGCATTTAAACCAAAATCAATCTTATTTCATGTAAACTGGAATGTGAATAGACTTTTATCTTAATATTTAAGTTCCACAGTTTATAAGAAAGAAGGACAAAAAGCAAAGGAGGTTAAGTGTTATCCCACTTAACAGAGATATCGTTTATCCTCATTTTTTCCTCCCTTTTTCAGTTTTTCTACCCACAGCAATTTCACAAACTAAATAGGCATAAAAGCATAGCCCAGTTTCATCCTAGATGTGTATCAGCTCCCCTTTTCTATCCCTTCCATTTCTGTTTCAAACATATAAGAGTAAGCACACACAGACAGTGCCTCAGTTTTCCCATTGCGCAGCAGAAATCATACCTACCTTCCCCAACGTTTGGGATGTAATTTGAAGACCTACACAAGTTCTCTTTGTATTTCAATACAATTTTCTTACGTTGCCTAGCGAGAATTTATTATAATCATGGGGTTATAATATCACAAATGTGCTTGAAAATACCATACAGCACATGGCCAACTCAAATTAAGTTGACAAAGATCATAGCAATTAATCACTGCTCTATCAGTGGCACTACGAATACTTTCCCTTCATCAAGCATAGAAAGAAAGACAAAATTCAAAGGAAATGACTGGAAAAGTTTACAGAGTCATGTCTAGCATGCAGAAAAGGTACAATTGACCGAAAGGAAGAGACATAAATCCTTTTTAATGGTAAGTGGAAGTTGGGCTCATCATTTCCATGATTCAATCAATTTTTCTTAAGACTATATGTACATTGCAAAACTTATGACTTCTGTTACAGTGGAATAAATGTTTTGGAATTGAAGAACCTGCTTTGGACTACAACTGAGCTCAATAAAGCCACATGTTGTGAAGACATTGTATTTTGAAGGTTTTGGAGAGGCTCGTAAGATAACCAGAGAGACAAAATATCCATGCTTTTATGAAGTACTTGAGGACAATCTGACTGACTACACAGTGTATGGCAATAATCTCCTCTGTGGCAGATTGATTATTTATTTTTATAGAAAATGGAACAATTTAAATAGGAATTTAATTAAAACTAACCAGAAGTAACATAAAGTAGTTGCTCAGTTATTACTAAGCCAAAACTTCATCTGAGAAGGCAGGAGCTAAGAAGTATTTTGGAATCGTATTCAAGAGTTAAGTTGGAAGCTTTGGAGAAAAATTTTCTTTTCTGCTTTCAAGATTTTTCCTGTAGTTCACAACTGACAAAATAAATTTTTAAAAACCAAGAAAACAAACAAAACCCCTTAGTATGTCACATCAGTGAAACAAATGCAGCTGCCTCTCTACTTATCTACTAAAACTAAAATCATGAGTTGTAACAACTTGATGGAACTGAATGTATTTACTGAAAAATACTGCAGATTCATAGACCTGCTTGAGTATTATCAAGGTCATCAACCTTTGCAGGATGAAAGACAGATTTGGGAAATGTCTAACTTTGGTAGAGGAAAAGGCTTTCAGTTCCGATTTAAATTTTTTTATTCAACATTGTGTGTATTTAAATGTGTGTGTGTTTGTGTGCACAGACACACATCAATCTTACATTATTTGCCTACAGGGACTGGTTTGTTGGTAGTTGCATTTATATTTGGGACTGCGAAGGTCTTATCTGAAACATTTTTAATAGGTGAACAGGGTGAATAGTCTCTGGACCTTTTTGTATAACTACTGCTAACTTTGATGAGAGTTCTACTTACAGGGATACCGCAGAACCGGATATTAGATCTGCAAAGAAATGTGCCATTTCAGACATACAATGGTCTTCTAAAATTCTCAAGATGGACAAAGACTCATCTAGCCTATAAAGGTTAAAAATACAGAATGCCTACTGAGACCAAATGGTTATGAATGTGCCAACAGTTAGATAAAGGCAGTTAAAAATATTATCAAATCTAATATATGTCATCTCTCAAATAAGTATTCTTAAAGTTTAGCACACTTTCCCAAGTCTACTCTTGTTCTTATAATCCTGTTCTCTCTATATTGATGTCTCAGTTGTTCTGGAATTAGATCTGGACTTGGCTGCACCTCATTTTAAGCACTTAAGTGAGAGGTACTCACATTCACAGCCTGCTTGCTCTCAGTTTGCAAGGACAAAGATAGGCCATTCCAGGAGGTTTCCCAGCATAATGATAACACAGAAGAAGAGATGGAACGGCTCGCTCACTGTAGTGAGAAAAATCTGAGAAGACGTGGAAGCATTCCCTTCTGCTCACTGACTACACAGGGAACTTAGATGATCTGCCTTAAACTAGATGGAATATATAAAAGCAAATGTTTGTTTCTTGTAGTGTTACCCTAATGCTTGCTTCACTGCTGCTGAAGAGGAATCCTCATGCACTGCTGGTTCCTGTAGTCACAGTTAAACATAAAAATGTCTAAACCCTGTTAGCTTGCCTTGTATTCCAGAGTGAGTTTTTCACACTTTTTGAGGCATGTACCTTCAATGAAAGACATATTCTGCATGGTTACCCGTCCTAGGAAACAAATCATTACAAATGTTTTGTAAGTTCATTTCCTGTAAGCTGTGTTAGTAGCTCCCCGGGGGAAGTAGCAAAGCCAAGCTACTAACAGGGAAACCATTGTCTTTCTCAGGTCATGGCTGGAAAACACTCTGTTCAGTGACTGTGGGCTCACTTACAGCAGATCTTTAATCTAGTAATCACTCTGAAGAGAGACCACTGCAAATTTAATGGTTCCTCTTACAGAAATAAGAGGAAGTTTTTTAAGAGTTTTTTTGTTCAGACCCACAGATTTCACTGGCATGAAGTTACAATAATCAGAGGAGAAAGGTTAGGAGCTTTAGTCCCAGGTTTCTTGGCACAGAAATGAAATCTTTTGTCTTGCCTTTGTACTTGTACAGTCAGGAGCGTATATCAACTACAGCACTAGTCAGTCATCAAGCAGGAAAACAAACACACTTCTCATGCTGTTAGAAATAGGTCTATCTTTGAATGTATATCAGAAAACCAATACGATAGCAAGAAAATATTTATTTCCAAGGAGGCTTTTGTTTTTAAAATGACATCCTTACAACCTGCTTTAGAGGGACATAGTAAAAGAGTAGGTTGGTGTTAAGGTATGCAAGGTGCCACAATCAGTTTGGGCTGCCAGTGCAAAAAATACGTAAGGCGAGATAGTTAGGACAAACACAAAAGAACAGACTCTTCTGTGCTAGCACCTTGATAAGCCTTAATACTAAAGTGATTTTCAGTGATATATGCTTCCAGTGAGAGATACATATATATATACACATATATATTCTCAGGAGGAGAGAAATAATGGAAGAAAACAGACCTGACACTTTGACATATTTAGATGTTGGAACTAGGAGCAGCAGTCATTACAACTGAATTCATGGCTGATCTTTTCCAGTGGTGTTAAACTGTTTATTCCTGAAAGCTTTTGCCTTCCTTCTTTCCATGCACAGTATAAACAAGGCTATGATGTGAACATTATGAGTTGCCAGAGGTAGCAGAAATCTGTTGTGGTAATGTTCTGGTACAGTCTAGACATGTTAGTGCAATGCTGAGTCCAAGTAATGAGCCCTGATGGTTGACACAGCTAATTAGCTTGGACATAACAACAGACAAACATGGCCAAATTTCCTCTGGACCTGATCTTGCTTATACCCAGACAATGCATATATCCTTACACTACGCTTACTTGCATTTCAGTATCACAGCTAGCATTAAATGACTGAGCTGCTGAGTCTATAACACAAGAGACTCCACTCTTCTGAACGTGAAGTGGGTGAGTTTTAGATAGACCGGTTAAGAACAGAAGTTCCATTAAATTTGAGAAGAAATGGGCATTTACTGTTTAATAGCCGTAAAGGTCAACTTCTGTAATCTCTCTCACATATGCATGTTAATGGGAGCAAAAGAAAAGCTCAGAAAAACTGTCCATTACAAAAAGTTTATCTTATGATATTATCAAAGAGGATTTTAACATCTGAAATGAGGTAGCACCATTCTACAGCTATTTACACATACTTGAAGCTTTGCAAGCAACCGAGCTTGCATTTAGCACAATGAATTTAATTTGCCAAGTCATTTATTTTTGCTGAATGCTGTAGAAGCAGAGGTCAAGATTACAGTCAGAGCTCAGTTCTGGAGCAGGTACCTATTGTGCAAATGCCAATAGCTTTTTATTTGATGTGGTCAAAACAGTTTACTTTTCGAATTCATATGTCGTAATCTCAACAGCTTTCATCTTCTTAGCACTGTTGTCATAACTTCTGCAATCAAAAAGTAAATTCACCTCAGAATCAAAATTACTAGTTGCAGCCAAATTGCCATACACATTATCTCAAGCAAATAATGTCTGCATTTCCATTTGTCTCAACTGCCCATTTCCACCTAGCAACCTATAATGATTTTTTAAAGCATACTGCAAATTTTATAACAGGTAAAAGGACAGACTCAAATTAATGCAACTTTTACCAAACCCAGTTATATTTTGTAAGAAAAATACACTTTTTTTAAAAAAAAAAATCTACAAAGGCAATGCCATACATTGACCAGACTGGTTCATCACTGAATTATTCTCATTTTATGCAACTTAACCCTGTAATTTGAGTAACACAGTGTGAGTCAAGATCAGTAACTGCTATGAACAACATTATGTATGACACTCTTTTAATTAATTTATGTTACATACTAATTCAGTATAGACCTTTACATTTTAACTCACCATTTATGTTAAAGTGCATCTATGCTTCAGTTTCTCTACACACAGTACCATCACAAGCAGCATCTGCCTAGCAGGCCTGGAATCCACATCTAACGTCTTTGCCACATGAATAAGTAGAACTCGAATGTGAGCAAAGTAGCACAGTAAAGGAAGTAGACTACAGCCCTAGCTGCAAGACTGAGGATGGCAGTAAGATGGCTACAGTGATATCCCATCTCTGGTCACCTACTCTTTCCTTCCTGTCAGTCCCACGCCTGCTGCAAGGACAGCCTGCAACATACTTTGCAGCCTGAAGAACCGAGCAGCTAATTCTGATTTTGCTTAATGTAAGGTTGCAATTCATAACAGTTCAGTAGTAACTAGATGAGCTACAGAGTATGCCTGAACCATGAAGAGTAAAGACATCTGAGTACATGAACCCATGCTGTAGCTCAACTCATTCAAGATGTGTGCCTTTAAACTTAGGAAGAATTTTTCAACAATTAGTTAACTGTAATGTACAAGATGGTAATGAACAGTCTTAAGTTGTCTCCCAGTTATAACTGGCATTTTTGGAGAAAGACTAATGTGTGAGGTTGATTATAAGTGACCTTCTCTTGGAAGCAATTAATGCACCTTTGTTGGTTTGCTGAGAAACATTGTTACCTTTCCAAAACACCAAATTGATATATATGTGAATTAACATGTATGTGAAAATATTTATTAGTAAAAGTAGTATTGTTATGATCCTTGCAAGCACCCTCAGGATATAACCTACAGACCTTGATATCACTGGAACTGTCACAGGTATCAGAGGAGCTTTTCCTATGTTCAAAGTCTGAAGACAGGGCCGAAAGGTTTTTCCTCTACAAGTACACCAAACTCCAATAACTTGCCCAAACTATTCCATAGTCCAGACAATTGCTTTATTTACCAATGTAAATAAAAATCTAAAGACTAATAGCTGAAGAAACAAACACTTTGGAATTTGGGGACACACCCAAACGTGATGGTATTGCTTGCAGCAACCATCTGACTTTCACATACCTGTTTCCTACTGAGTAGACCTCCCACAGAGCATGAAACCAACTCAGAATCTTCTACATGTTCTATTTTTAAAAAGAATGAGATTATTTTTATGTAAGAGGCCCAGGAAATGGAATCAGTAACAAATTCTCAAACGGAAGAAACAGAAGCAGGCAGATAAATGGGAAAGCTTGGCAGTAGTATTTAAATATACCACACAAAAGGTACCTCACAAGAACGCCAAGCGTCAAGAAACTCACAGTCAGTGATTCATACACGAGATAATAAATGAGGACTCCTACAAACAGAAATGGTAGGAGAAGCTGAGCAGCATTTCAGGAATCAGGCTACATAAAGATATAGTATGCAGACATTTCTAAATATGTTTGTCACATTTTAATTGAGTAATTAGTTTACTACTGGGCCTCACAGAAGAAGCAGTATGTAGAAAGGGTCTGAGTGTAAGAAGTATATTTGCAAAACCAGAGGTTTTCTGAGAAGAATATTTTCATTTTTTCTCTTCGAACACATGTTCCTCACACCTACACTTATATCAAGAAACACAACCATGAAATCACAATGGCTCATTCTATGAATGTTTTCTTTACAGTATCTTGTAACATCATCCACTTAAATCATGACCTTGATCTCTGAGATTTTAAAGCCCAAAGTCATAGAAATGACAATTATGTTTTCTCCCCAGCTGAGATTCCCACTGGTTGGCAAGCAGTATTAGTAAGGCTTTTGAACAATAAACAAGCATTTCGTTGTTTGGCAATGAGAGCTGATAGGAAGATGGCAAGGAAATTGTGGAGACTCAACAGCAAAGATAGAAATCCTGGATCTTCAGGAAAATAAATGTATGCTGAAAATGGGTGAGCTTCTTATGCAATGACTTTGAGAAAAAGGATATAACAATATTCTAAAGGTCAAAATAAATCCAAATTGTGTATTTTCTGAGACTAATTTTTCATAGAACCATAGAATGGTTTGGGTCAGAAGGGACCTTTAAAGATCATGTAGTCCAACTCCCCTGACACAGGCAGGGACATCTTTCACTAGATCAGGTTACACAAAGCCCCATCCAATCTGGCCTTGAACGCTTCCAGGGATGGGGCATCCGCAACTTCTCTGGGCAACCTGTGCCAGTGTCTCAGCACCCTCATTCTAAAAAATTTCTTCCTTATGTCCAATCTAAATCTATCCTCTTTCAGTTTAGAACTGTTGCACCTTGTCCTGTCACTACAGGCCGTGGTAAAAAGTCTCTGTCTTTCCCATAAGCCCCCTTTATGTATTGAAAGGCCACAATAAGGTCTCCCCAGAGCCGTCTGTTCTCCCAGCTGAACAACCCCAACTCTCTCAGCCCGTCTTCGCAGGAGAGGTGCTCCAGCCCTCTGATCATCTTCGTGGCCTCCTCTGGACTCGCTCCAACAGGTCCA